>NW_027264561.1:0-8991 GCF_036320965.1 Panulirus ornatus | reverse complement strand
CCCAGATATCTAAAACACTACTTCATCTACGTTTTTCTCCATTCAAACTTACCTCCCAATTGACTTGACCCTCAACCCTACTGTACCTAATAACCTTGCTCTTATTCACATTTACTCTTAACTTTCTTCTTTCACACACTTTACCAAACTCAGTCACCAGCTTCTGCAGTTTCTCACATGAATCAGCCACCAGCGCTGTATCATCAGCGAACAACAACTGACTCACTTCCCAAGCTCTCTCATTCACAACAGACTTCATACTTGCCCCTCTTTCCAAAACTCTTGCATTCACCTCCCTAACAACCCCATCGATAAACAAATTAAACAACCATGGATACATCACACACCCCTGCCGCAAACCTACATTCACTGAGAACCAATCACTTTCCTCTCTTCCTACACGTACACATGTCTTACATCCTTGATAAAAACTTTTCACTGCTTCTAACAACTTGTTTCCCACACCATATATTCTTAATACCTTCCACAGAGCATCTCTATCAACTCTATCATATGCCTTCTCCAGATCCATAAATGCTACATACAAATCCATTTGCTTGTCTTAGTATTTCCCACATACATTCTTCAAAGCAAACACCTGATCCACACATCCTCTACCACTTCAGAAACCACACTGCTCTTCCCCAATCTGATGCTCTGTACATGCCTTCACCCTCTCATTCAATACCCTCCTATATAATTTACCAGGAATACTCAACAGACCAATACCTCTATAATTTGAGCACTCACTCTTATCCCCTTTGCCTTTGTACAATGGCACTATGCACGCATTCCGCCAATCCTCAGGCACCTCACCATGAGTCATACATACATTAAATAAGCTTACCAACCAGTCAACAATACAGTCACCCTTTTTTTAATAAATTCCACTGCAATACCATCCAAACCTGCTGCCTTGCCGGCTTTCATCTTCCGCAAAGCTTTTACTACCTCTTCCCTGTTTACCAAATCATTTTCCCTAACCCTCTCAATTTGCACACCACCTCGACCAAAACACCCTATATCTGCCACTCTATCATCTAACACATTCAACAAACCTTCAAAACACTCACTCCATCTCCTTCTCACATCACCACTACTTGTTATCACCTCCCAATTTGCGCCCTTCACTGAAGTTCCCATTTGCTCCCTTGTCTTACGCACTTTATTTACCTCCTTCCACAACATCTTTTTATTCTCCCTAAAATTTAATGATACTCTCTCACCCCATCTCTCATTTGCCCTCTCTTTCACTTCTTGCACCTTTCTCTTGACCTCCTGTCTCTTTCTTTTATACATCTCCCACTCAATTGCATTTTTTCCTGCAAAAATCGTCCAAATGCCTCTCTCTTCTCTTTCACTAATAATCTTACTTCTTCATCCCACCACTCACTACCCTTTCTCATCAACCCACCTCCCACTCTTCTCATGCCACAAGCATCTTTTGCGCAATCCATCACTGATTCCCTAAATACATCCCATTCCTTCCCCACTCCCATTACTTCCATTGTTCTCACCTTTTTCCATTCTGTACTCAGTCTCTCCTGGTACTTCCTCACACAAGTCTCCTTCCCAAGCTCACTTACTCTCACCACTCTCTTCACCCAAACATTCACTCTTCTTTTCTGAAAACACATACAAATCTTCACCTTAGCCTCCACAAGATAATGATCAGACATCCTTCCAGTTGCACCTCTCAGCAAATTAACATCCAAAAGTCTCTCTTTCGCGCGCCTGTCAATTAAAACGTTATCCAATAACGCTCTCTGGCCATCTCTACTACTTACATACGTATACTTATGTATATCTCGCTTTTTAAACCAGGTATTCCCAATCACCAGTCCTTTTTCAGCACATAAATCTACAAGCTCTTCACCATTTCCATTTACAACACTGAACACCCCATGTATACCAATTATTCCCTCAACTGCCACATTATTCACCTTTGCATTCAAATCACAAATCACTATAACCCGGTCTCGTGCATCAAAACCACTAACACACTCATTCAGCTGCTGCCCAAAACACTTGCCTCTCATGATCTTTCTTCTCATGCCCAGGTGCATATGCACCAATAATCACCCCATCTCTCTCCATCAACTTTCAGTTTTACCCATATTAATCAAGAATTTACTTTCTTACATTCTTTCACATACTCCCACAACTCTTGTTTCAGGAGTACTGCTACTCCTTCCCTTGCTCTTGTCCTCTCACTAACCCCTGACTTTACTCCCAAGACATTCCCAAACCACGCTTCCCCTTTACCCTTGAGCTTCGTTTCACTCAGAGCCAAAACATCTAGGTTCCTTTCCTCAAACATACTACCTATCTCTCCTTTTTTCACATCTTTGTTACATCCACACACACACACACACACACATATATATATATATATATATATATATATATATATATATATATATCATACAAAGCTCCATCAACCAGGATCGAACCTGGGACCCCTTGTGCAAGAGGCAGGGATCCTTACCGCTAGGCTAAGGGACTGTATAATAGGAAACAACTATTCGAAATACTAAGTACTCGAATACCCTTCGTCTCACTATGGTGAGCAACGGGGTCTATCGGTTGTTTCCGAACACAACACATAGCAGCTCAGAGCGTTTTACCGAACCTGACTGTACAACGCGGAGTTATATGAATACGAATAAAGTGTATATGAACGCGCATCTTCATAGAATATACAAAGCTCCATCAGCCAGGATCGAACCTAGGACCCCTTGTGCAAGAGGCAGGCATGCTAACCGCTAGGCTAAGGGACTGTATTATGTGTTCTGTTCGGAAACAACCGATAGACCCCGTTGCTCACCATAGTGAGACGAAGGGTATTCGAGTACTTAGTATTTCGAATAGTTGTTTCCTATTATACAGTCCCTTAGCCTCGCGGTTACATGCCTGCCTCTTGCCCAAGGAGTCCCAGGTTCGATCCTGGCTGATGGAACTTTGTATGTTCTATGAAGGTGCGCGTTCATATACACTAAATTCGTATATATATATATATATATATATATATATATCCCTGGGGATAGGGGAGAAAGAATACTTCCCACGTATTCCCTGCGTGTCGTAGAAGGCGACTAAAAGGGAAATATATATATATATATATATATATATATATATATATATATATATATATATATAATATATATACATGTACATAATTCATACTGTCCGCCTCTATTCATTCTGATCGCCACCCCTCCACACATGAAATAACAACCCCTTTCCCCGTCATGTGCGCGAGTTAGCGCAAGGAAAAGACAACAAAGCCCACTTTCCAATCACTTTCCTCTCTTTCTACACGTACACATACCTTACATCCACTAAAAGAAAATTTATCTGCTTCTAACAACTTGCCTCCCACACCATATATTCTTGATACCTTCCACAGACCATGTCTATCAACGCTCTCATATGCCTTCTACGGATCCATAAATGCTACATACAAATCCATTTGCCTGTCTTAGTATTTCCCACATACATTCTTTAAAGGAAACACCTGATTCACACATTTTCTACCACTTCTGAAACGACACTGCTCTTTCCCAATCTGATGCTCTGTACATGCCTTCACCCTCTCAATCAATTCCCTCCCATATGATTTTCCAGGAATACTCAACAAACTTATACCTCTGTAATTGGAGCACTCGCTTTTGTCCCCTTTGCCTTTCTACAAAGGCACTATGCAAGCATTCCGCCAATCCTCAGGCACCTCACCATGAGACATACATACATTAAATGACCTTACCAACCAGTCAACAATCCAGTCACCCCGTTTTTAATAAATTCTACTGCAATACCATTCAAACCCTCTGCCTTCCCGTCATTCATCTTCCGCAAAGCTTTCATTACCTCTTCTCTGTTTACCAAATCATTTTCCCTAACACTCTCACTTTGTACACTAACTTGACCAAAATACCTTATATCTGCCACTCTATCATCAAACACATTCAACGAAACTTCAAAATACTCACTCCATCTCCTTCTCACATCACCACTACTTGTTATCACCTCCCCATTAGCTCATTTACTGAAGTTTCCATTTCTTCCCTTGTCTTGCGCACTTCACTTACGTCCTTCCAAGATATCTTTTTATTCTCCCTTCAACTTAATGATACTCTCTCACCTGAACTCTCATTTGCCCTCTTTTTCACCTGTTGCACCTTTCTCTTGACCTCCTGCCTCTTTCTTTCATACATCCACCAGTCATTTGTACTAATTGCCAGCAAAAATCGTGCAAATGCCTCTCTCTTCTCTTTCACTAATAATCTTAAATCTTCATCCCAGCTTTCACTACCCTTTCTAATCTACCCACCTCCCACGCTTATCATGCCAAAAGCATCTTTTGCACAAGCCATCACTGCTTCCCCTAAACACATCCCATTCCTCCCCCACTCTCATTACCTCCTTAGTTCTCACCTTTTTCCATTCTGTACTCAGTCCCTACTGGTACTTCCTCACACAATCTCCTTCTCAAGCTCACTTACTCTCACCACTCTGTTCACCCCAACATTCTCTCTTCTTTTCTGAAAAACTCTACAAATCTTTACCTTCGCCTCCACAAGATAATGATCAACCATCCCTCCAGTTGCACCGCTCAGCGTATTAACATCTGAAAGTCTCTCTTTTGCGCGTCTATCAATTAACACACAATCTAATAACGCCCTCTGGCCATCTCTTCTACTTATATACGGATACTTATGTATATCTCTCTTTTTAAACCAGGTATTCCAAATGACCAGTCCTTTTTCAGCATATAAATCTACAAGCTCTTCATCATTTTCATTTACAACACTGAACACCCCATGTACACCAGTTATTCCCTCAACTGCCATATTACTCATCTTTCCATTCAAATCAACCCTTATTATAACTCAGTCTCGTGCATCAAAACTACTAGCACACTCACTCAGCTGCTCTCAAAACGCTTGCCTTTCATGATCTTTCTTCTCATGCCCAGGTGCATATGCACCAATGATCACCCATATATATCCATCCACTTTCAGCTTTACCCATATCAATCTAGAGTTTACATTCTTACACTCTGTCACATACTCCCAACACTCCTGTTTCAGGAGTAGTGTTACTCCTTCTCTTCCTCTTGTTTATTCACTAACTCCTGGCTTTACTCCCAAGACATTCCCAAACTTCTTTTCCCCTTTACCCTTGAGCTTCGTTTCACTCATAGCCAAAACATCCAGTATCTTTTCCTCAAATATACTACCTATCTCTCCTTTTTTCCTCCACTTGGTGACATACACACACATTTAGACACCCCAATCTGAACCTTCGAGGAGGATGAGCACACTCGCATGAGATATATATATATATATATTTTTTTTTTTTTTGCTTTGTCGCTGTCTCCCGCGTTTGCGAGGTAGCGCAAGAAATCAGACGAAAGAAATGGCCCAACCCACCTAGATACACATGTATATACATACGTCCACACACGCAAATATACATACCTGCACAGCTTTCCATGGTTTACCTCAGACTCCTCACATACCCTAATTCAATCCACTGACAGTACGTCAATCCCGGTATACCACATCGATCCAATTCACTCTATTTCTTGCCCTCCTTTCACCCTCCTGCATGTTCAGGCCCCGATCACAAAAAATCTTTTTCACTCCATCTTTCCACCTCCAATTTGGTTTCCCACTTCTCCTCGTTCCCTCCACCTCCGACACATATATCCTCTTGGTCAATCTTTCCTCACTCATTCTCTCCATGTGCCCAAACCATTTCAAAACACCCTCTTCTGCTCTCTCAAACACGCTCTTTTTATTTCCACACATGTCTCTTACCCTTACGTTACTTACTCGATCAAACCACCTCACACCACATATTGTCCTCAAACATCTCATTTCCAGCACCTCCATCCTCCTGCGCACAACTCTATCCATAGCCCACGCCTCGCAACCATACAATTGTTGGAACCACTATTCCTTCAAACATACCCATTTTTGCTTTCCGAGATAATGTTCTCGACTTCCACACATTCTTC
Organism: Panulirus ornatus; assembly: GCF_036320965.1. Taxonomy (NCBI): domain Eukaryota; kingdom Metazoa; phylum Arthropoda; class Malacostraca; order Decapoda; family Palinuridae; genus Panulirus; species Panulirus ornatus. Next base: position 2,966 of record NW_027264561.1, on the reverse strand, counting down.
AAGACTCCCAGGATTTTCGCCCCCTCCCCCACCCTATGATCTACTTCCGCTTCCATGGTTCCATCCGCTGGCAGATCCACTCCCAGATATCTAAAACACTTTACTTCCTCCAGTTTTTCTCCATTCAAACTTACCTCCCAATTGACTTGACCCTCAACCCTACTGTACCTAATAACCTTGCTCTTATTCACATTTACTCTTAACTTTCTTCTTTCACACACTTTACCAAACTCAGTCACCAGCTTCTGCAGTTTCTCACATGAATCAGCCACCAGGGCTGTATCATCAGCGAACAACAACTGACTCACTTCCCAAGCTCTCTCATACCCAAGAGACTTCATACTTGCCCCTCTTTCCAAAACTCTTGCATTTACCTCCCTAACAACCCCATCCATAAGCAAATTAAACAACCATGGAGACATCACACACCCCTGCCGCAAACCTACATTCACTGAGAACCAATCACTTTCCTCTCTTCCTACACGTACACATGCCTTACATCCTCGATAACTTTTAACAGCTTCTAACAACTTGCCTCCCACACCATACATTCTTAATACCTTCCACAGAGCATCTCTATCAACTCTATCATATGCCTTCTCCAGATCCATAAATGCTACATACAAATCCATTTGCTTTTCTAAGTATTTCTCACATACATTCTTCAAAGCAGACACCTGATCCACACATCCTCTACCACTTCTGAAACCATACTGCTCTTCCCCAATCTGATGCTCTGTACATGCCTTCACCCTCAATCAATACCCTCCCATATAATTTACCAGGAATACTGAACAAACTTATACCTCTGTAATTTGAGCACTCATTCTTATCCCATTTGCCTTTGTACAATGGTACTATGCACGCATTCCGCCAATCCTCAGGCACCTCAACATGAGTCATACATACATTAAATAACCTTACCAACCAGTTAATAATACAGTCACCCCCTTTTTTAATAAATTCCACTGCAATACCATCCAAACCTGCTGCCTTGCCGGCTTTCATCTTCCGCAAAGCTTTTACTACCTCTTCTCTGTTTACCAAATCATTTTCCCTAACCCTTTCACCTTGCACACCACCTCGACCAAAACACCCTATATCTGTCACTCTATCATCAAACACATTCAACAAACCTTCAAAATACTCACTCCATCTCCTTCTCACATCACCACTACTTGTTATCACCTCCACATTTGCGCCCTTCACTGAAGTTCCCATTTGCTCCATTGTCTTACGCACTTTATTTACCTCCTTCCTGAACATCTTTTTATTCTCCCTAAAATTTAATGATACTCTCTCACCCCAACTCTCATTTGCCCTCTTTTTCACCTCTTGCACCTTTCTCTTGACCTCCTGTCTCTTTCTTTTATACATCTCCCACTCAATTGCATTTTTTCCCTGCAAAAATCATCCAAATGCCTCTCTCTTCTCTTTCACTAATAATCTTACTTCTTCATCCCACCACTCACTTCCCTTTCTAATCAACCCACCTCCCACTCTTCTCATGCCACAAGCATCTTTTGCGCAATCCATCACTGATTCCCTAAATACATCCCATTCCTCCCCCACTCCCCTTACTTCCATTGTTCTCACCTTTTTCCATTCCTCTCCTCAAGCATACTACCTATCTCTCCTTTTTTCACTTCTTGGTTACATCCACACACATTTAGACACCCCAGTCTGAGCCTTCGAGGAGGATGAGCACTCCCCGCGTGACTCCTTCTTCTGTTTCCCATTTTAGAAAGCTAAAAAATACAAGGAGGTGAGGATTTCTGGCCCCCCGCTCCCGTCACCTTTAGTCGCCTTCTACGACACGTGAGGAATGCGTGGGAAGTATTCTTTCACCCCTATCCCCAGGGATAATATAAATATATATATATATATATATATATATATTTATATATATATATATATATATATATATATATATATATATATATATATATATATATATATATATATATATATATATATATATACATACATACACATACATACGCACATATACACACACACACACACACACACATATATACATATATATACATATGAAAAATGTAAGAATCAATTTAGAAAACTGAAACTTCTAGCTTGAAATGAAATGTAAAAATGAATGTCACATAATGTTCAACCTCTGGCTATGGAAAAGGGAAATGTATAATTCATTTACACAGAGGTAGTAAAAGCTTTGCTGAAGATGAAAGCCAGCAAGGCAATGGGTTTTGATGAAATCAGTTTGATGAGTCCTGCCCTGAGCCCTTGCTTGCTTACTTCAAAATGAAGTGTGTTACGAAGTTGCAGCAAATGATTTAAAAGGCTTATATGCACTTAAGCATACAAGTGCTTGACCAGTGGGCATTATAATTTTAGAAACTGCCAATCCTTCCTCAGAGAAGTCAGCAAAACCTGCAATATCAGCCATCTTGTTCAGACCAACAGCCCTACTTTTCCAAGGGGACAGCGATGCTGTTTTCCTATGGGGCGGGGTTACAACAGGAATGGATGAAGGCAAGCAAAAGATCTGCACATAATGGTAGTAAATGTGAGACCGACCTGTTGGATAGAACAAAGCATGCTTCACCAGGACCCGGTCTTACTCCACCCGGTAACCTTCAATGAAGTTTCGGCGCGTGATGCTACTACGTTTGTGAATCAAGAACAATTGCAACACAAACCTCGCGGGATGGTTGAGTGTACCGCAGTGTATCGAGACAGACTTCCCCAGAACTTTTTTAAAGGGGAAGTAAATGCTTATAGTTGTGTTACTGGAGTGATAGTTTTCATACTTGGAGCTTTGAGAAGAAAATAGTGAAATTGGAAAAAATGTAGCTTAGGCATTGAAGCTTATTGATACAGTGGTTAAATTGATGAGAACTGCTATTGATATATATATATATATATATATATATATATATATATATATATATATATATATATATATATATATATATATATATATATAT
>NW_027264560.1:0-11268 GCF_036320965.1 Panulirus ornatus | reverse complement strand
TTCCTAAATTTTGCGGCAAAATTTTCTACATGCATTTAAAATAAGCTTATGAAAAGGGGGACTACACTGAATAATGAGAGCTGCGCGTTTGATAAGTTGGTTCTTTGTGAGTCTCCCAGGTGTTTTTTTTGGTAAACCCCCAAACCATGTGGAGCAGACCCAGTTTCTCCCCCAAGATCTTTCCCAAATAGGTCTCAGTTTGGGTCAAAAAAATATTTAAAGATACCTCGGAGTTACAAAATTTAAAGTCTCAGTGCCCAAACAGCGTTAGAAGGAAATGTATAAGTTTCCCAAAACAGCAATAGAGATTTTCTCGCCCAAAATTACTCGTCCATGGAGACTTTGCTTAACAGGGTTAGGACAAAGTGGGCGCTGGTGTCCTAAAGTGTTAAAGTTAACACTTTGTGTAAGTTCTTTTAACCCTTTGTAGGAATAATGTTGGGGACTCTTGGGATTGTAACTCTATTTTTGTAGAAATTAAAGATAACTATAGGAATGATAATTATAGGACTACTTTATAGTTTCCCAGCACAGACACCTGAGGTAGACGAAAGTTTTTTAAATATCGTGAACAGAACATTTTAAGGCAAAATTCAAATCACATTAGTAGATGATTTTAAAAAAAAGGGAAACTAAAGGAGATTTTTTTCCAGTAGCTCGGGTCAGGGGACTCCCCTAACTTTGCTAACCCAGTTAGTCGAGTAACAACTCGTGACAAAAAAATTTTCGGATTTAGTTCTTACCAAATGAAAATTTCTCGTTGATAATGTTGATTTTGGAAAAAAGTTTCGTCAATGATCCCAAAAAAATTACTTCTGAGGTCGCTTTCAAGACTCCCGGTAATTTTGGGTTTCAAAAGGGGCGGTCGAAAAAAAAAAAATACTCCATTATATCAAAATAAATTCTAATGATCTTTACTCTTGACAACAAACCTGGGTGATATAAAATGAGAATAACAGGAACGTAGCTTGGAAAAGCTTCGAAATATGTTTGATTATCGTTGTGTGAATCTACAATCTTTTGTCTGTGAGGATGGCCCCCTCTATTTTGGGCATAAGGACATGGGTTTGAACTTTGTCGAATTTTTGCAAAGCAATCGCTTTGAGAGGTTCGGTGGTGGCCCCACGATACTTTATTATTTAGGGGTTCACAAATCACCTCTGCCATGGTATTTAAAAAAGATCACGTAGAGCTCTTGGGGGGTCTGGATCTGGAAAAGATTTTTAAATATCAATTTTCTGGTAAGGGATGGAAGGGTGTTGTGGACTCAGTGTGTCAGAGTTGATACTACGTAGTATTCTTTCATCTGATTTTTGGGGCCGAAGACATTAAGGTAAGGGCATGCATGTGGGCATGAGGCGCCATGTGGGCCAGCGCACGACCTCCGTTCCATGGACCCATTTACTCCACACATTATTTTTTTTGAGCACTGTATTTCTATCTTAATACAAGGGAGCAAAAAAAATTTCAGCTTATGGCAAAAGATAACATTATATTCTGATGAGGTGGTGGAGGGAGAAAGGGGGAATGCCTTTTTTTTCCCCATATGCCACAGCCCTTTAAGTTGCGTGCACGGCACATCTATTGCATTAGAAAATTTTTCATGCTGCAATTTTGAGGACGATTGTATTACTATAATTTTACTATGTTCCAAGAACGTTAAATCTTATGACTTTTGTGCTGGAGACTTGTTGTTAATGGGGCCTGCTTTTGGCGTTGGGTTTCACGTAAAATATGTTTTCCTGGGAAGGGGCGTTTGGGTAACTGATATACAAAAAAGAGTTGCCAAAAGACGCCATTGGGGAAAACAAGGACTTCCCTGATCGAGGCCAGGCGCCACATCTGGAAAAAAGGGACATCAACAATTTTTGCAAACGGCGTCCTGGCTGCGTCTCTCGATGTAATCAACTGATTGTTATTTATCTTACTTGTATTTCCCCCGATATGTGTCATTACACGACATGGGACTTGAGAACTAAACGAGTTCCCTTTCCTTTGGGAAAAGGAATAAATGAATATATTATATATATATTTAATTTATAATATTATATATATATATATATATTTTATATAATATATATATATTTTTTTTTTTTTTTTTCTTTGTCCCTGTCTCCCGCGTTTGGGGAGGTAGCGCAAGGAAAAAAGGGGGGGAAAGAATGGCTCAACCCACCCCCATACAATGTAATAATACGTCCACACACGCAAATATACATACTACACAGCTTTCCATGGTTTTCCCAGGGCGCTTCACTGCTGTTCAATCCATGACAGCACGTCAACCCCGGTAAAACCATAGCTCCAATTTTAATCTATTCCTTGCCCCCTTTCACCTCCTACATGTCAGGCCACGATCACCCCAAAATCTTTTTCACTCCCTCCTTCCCCCTCCCAAAATTTTGGGTTCCTCTTCTCCTCGTTCCCCACCCCCCGACACATATATCCTCTTGGGCATTTTTTCTCACTCATTCTCCATGTGCCCACCAATTTCAAAACACCCTCTTCTGCTCTTCAACCGCTCTTTTTATTTCCACCATCTCTCTTACCCTTACGTACTTACTCGATTTAAACCACCCCACACCACACATTGTCCCAAACATCTTTTATTTCCCGCACATCCATCCTCCTGCGAAACCCCTCTATCCAAAAGCCCACGCCTCGCAACCATACAACATTGTTGGGAAACCCCTATTTCCTTTTAAACATACCCATTTTTGCTTTCGAATAATGTCTCGACTTCACACATTCTTCAAGGCTCCAGAAATTTCGCCCCTCCCCCATCCTATGATCCACTTCCGTTCCTTTTGGTTCCATCCGGCCAATCCCACTCCCAGATATTTTAAACACTTTACTTCTCATTTTTTTCTCCATTAAAATTTCACCTCCCAATTGACTTGACCCACCTTACTGTACCTAAAACTTGCTCTTATTCACATTACTTTTAAAACTTTCTTCTTTCACACACTTTACCAAACTCAGTCACCAGCTTCTGCAGTTTCTACATGAATCAGCCCAGCGCTTTTATCATCAGCAACAAAAAACTGACTCACTTCCAAGCTCTTCATCCCCACGACTTCATACTTCCCCCTCTTTCCAAAACTTTGCATTCACCTCCCTAAAACCCCATCCTTTAAAAAAATTTAACAACAGGAGACATCACACACCCCTGCCGCAACCTACATCACTAGAACCAACATTTTTCTCTCTTCCTAACCATGTAACCAAGCCTTACCCCTCGTTTAAAAACTTTTCACTTTTCTAAAAAACTTCCTCCCACACCATATTTTTTTAATACCTTCCACAAAAGCACCCTTATAAAACTCTATCAAGCCAGATCCATAAATGCTACTAAAAACCGATTGCTTTTCTAAGTATTTTCAATACATTCTAAAGAAAAACCCCTGATCCAAAAAACCCTTTCCCCCACTTTCGAAACCCCCACTGCTCTTCCCCAATCTGTTGCTCGTACCTGCCTTCCCTCTCAATCATACCCCCCATATAATTTTACCAGGAATACTAAAACAAACTTAAATCTCTGTAATTTGAGCACTCACTTTACCCCCTTTTCCTTTGTACAAGGGCATATGCAGCATTCCGCCAATCTTCAGGCACCTCACAATGAGTCATACTTAAAATTAAAAACCTTACCAACCAGTCAACAAATACGTCACCCCTTTTTTTTAATTTAATTTCACTGCTTTACCATCCCAAACCTGCTGCCTTGCCGGCTTCATCTTTCCGCAAAGTTTTTTCTACCTTTCTCGTTTACCAAATCATTTTCCCTAACCCTCCACTTTGCACACCACCTCGCCCAAAAAAACCCCCTTATTTTCTGCCACTCTATCATCAAACATTTCAACAAACCTTCAATACTCACTCCATCTCCTTCTCCATCACACCACACTTGTTATCACCTCCCCATTGCGCCCTTCACTGAAGTTCCCATTGGCCCCCTTTGTTTTACGCATTTTATTTACCTCCTTCCGAACTTTCTTTTTATTTTTCCCTAAATTTTTAAGATCCTCTCACCCAACTTCTTTTTCCCTTTTTTTTTTCACCTTTTCACCTTTCTCTTGGACCTTCTCTTTTTTTTATAAAATCTCCCTCAATTGCATTTTTTTCCCTGCAAAAACGTCCAAATGCCTCCTCTTTCTCTTTCAAATACTCTTACTTCTTATCCACCCCTCCTACCCTTTTAATCAACCCTCTCCCACTCTTCTCAAGCCACAAGACTTTTGCGCAATCCATCCTGATTCCCAAATACATTCCATTCCTCCCCATCCCCTTACTTCCATTGTTTCACCTTTTCCATTCTGTACTTTGTCTTTTCCTGGGGACTTCCTCACACAAGCTCCCTTTCCCCAAACTCACTTACTTTCACCACCCTCTTTACCCCAACATTTCACTCTTCTTTCTGAAACCCATACAAATTTCCCTTTGCCTCCACAAGATAAGATCGACATCCCCCCAGTTGCACTCCGGGAAAATTAACATCCAAAAGTCCTTTTCCGCGCCCTTCAATTACAAAAGTATCCAATAACGGGTCTTTGGGCCCTCTCTCCTACTTACATAAGTTTTTCTTTTGTATATCTCGCTTTTTAAACCAGGTATTCCCAATTAAAACAGTCTTTTTTCAGCACATAAATCTACAAGCCTTCACCATTTCCATTTACAAACTGAACCCCATGTATACCCCAATTATTCCCTCAAAATGCCACATTACTTACGTGCTTCAACACCCACACTATAACCCGTTTTCGTGCATCAAAACCACTAAACACACTCATTTCAGCTGCTCCAAACACTTGCCCCTCATGATCTTTCTTCTCATGCCCAAAGGGGCATATGCACCATAATCACCCTCTCCCCTCCTTAACTTTTAGTTTACCTATTAAACGAGAATTTTTCTTTCTACATTCTATCACATACTCCCACAATCCGTTTAGGGATATGCTATCCTTCCTTGCTCTTTTCTTCTCACTAACCCCTGCTTTACTCCCAAGACCTTCCCAAAACCCCTTTTTCCCCTTTATATTTTAATATATAATATATATATTAAAATTTAAATATATAATATATATATATATATTTATATATTATATAATATATATATCCCCCGGGGGGAAAGGGGGGAAAAGAATACTTCCCACGTTTCCTGCGTGTCGTAGAAGGCGCTAAGGGAAAGAAGGGGGGGCTGGAAATTGCTCCCCTCTCATTTTTTTTTCTTTAAATTTCCAAAAGAGGAACAGAGAAGGGGCCCACGTGAGGATATTCCCTCAAAGGCCCAGTCCTCTGTTCTTAATGCTACCTCGTTTAATGGGGGGAAATGGCGAAGGGTATAAAAAAGAAAATATATATTATATTCATTTTGCTTTGTCGTGTCTCCCGCTTTTAGCAAAGGGTAGCGAAGGAAACAGGAAAAAAAGAAAGGGCCCCAAACCCCACCCACATACACAGGTATTACATAACGCCCAAAACAAGAAAAATATACTACCTATACATCTAAACCGTATATATATATATATATAAAATTATATTTATATATATATTTATATATATAATGGAAAAGGCATATGTGGAGTTTTTGGGGGGATGCTCGGGGAAAGGGTTGCGGGAGAATTTTGTGGTGTGGGAGGCAAGTTGTGGGAGGCAGATGAGGATTTTTTTGTCGAGGTGTGGGGCATGTGTACGTGTGGGGGGAAAGGGGAAGGTGTTGGTTCTCGGTGAATGTGGGTTTTGCGGCTGGGTGTATGATTTTCTCCATGGTTGTTTGATTTGTTTATGGATGGGGTTTGTTAGGGAGGTGAATGAAATTTGTTTTGGAAAGAGGGGCAAGTATGAAGTCTTTTGGGGATGAGGATGGGGGGAAAAAGTGAGTCAGTTGTTGTTCGTGATGATACAACGGCTGGTGGCCTGATTCATGTGAGAAACTGCAAAAGGGCTGGTGACTGAGTTGGTAAAGTGTGTGTAAAGAAAATTTTGGGGGGTGAATGTGAATAGAGGAAGGTTATTAGGTACAGTAGGGTTGAGGGTCATTTCAATTGGGAGGTGGGTTTGAATGGAGAAAAACGGGAAAGGAAGTAAAGTGTTTTAGATATCTGGGAGTGGAACCTGGCAGGGGGATGGAACCATGGTAGCGGAAGTGAAATCATAGGTTGGGGGAGGGGGCGAAAATCATGGGGCCTTGAAAAATGTGTGGAAGCCGGAACATTTATCTCGGAAAGAAAAAAAGGCTATATTTAAAGGGAATAGTGGTTCCAACAATGTTGTTGGTTGCGAGGGTGGGCTATGGATAGAGTTGTGCGCAGGAGGGTGGATGTGCTGGAAAGAGATGTTTTGAGGACAATTTGTGGTGTGAGGTGGTTTGATGGGAGTAGTAATATAAGGGTAAGAGAAAATGTGGGGAAAAGAAAAGAGCGGGGTTGAGAGAGAGAAGAGGGTGTTTTGAAAGGGTTTGGGCTCATGGAGAAAATGAGTGAGGAAAAGTTTGGGGAACCAAGAGGATTTATGTGTCGGAGGTGGAGGGAACGAGGAGAAGTGGGAGCCCAAATTGGAGGTGGAAAGATGGGTGAAAAAGATTTTGAGTGATCGGGGTGAACATGTAGGAGGGTGAAAAGGCGTGCAAGGATAGAGTTGAATTGGAAAAGATGTTTTTTTTTACCGGGGTGGACGTGCTGTCAGTGGAAATTTAATCAGGGCAAGTGAACGTTCCCGGGGGAAACCATGGAAAGTTTGTTGGGCCTGGATGTGGAAAGGGAAACTGTGGTTTTCGGTGCATTAAATTTCATGACAGCTTTAAAAGGGTTGTGTGAACGATTGGGGCCTTTTGTTGTCTTTTCCTAGTTTCTACCCCGCACACATGAGGGGGGGGAGGGGGAAAGGTTTTCCATGTGTGGCGAGGTGGCGTGGGAATGAAAAAAATGCAGACAGTGTGAATTGTGTGTTTGTGTATATATGTATGTGTCTGTGTTGTGTATCATATATGTGTACATTGAGGACGTATGGGATGTATATTTTGCGTGTGGGGGACGTGTATGCATATACATGTGTATGGGGATGGGTTGTGCCATTTCTTTTCGTTAGTTTCCTTGCGCTGCCTCGCAAAGCGGGAGACAGCGGGCAAAGCAAAATAAAGAATTATATATATTATATTTATATATATTTATATTATATATATTATAAATATATATTATATATATATATTATATATATATATATATAAGTCAATTGGGAGGTAAGTTTGAATGGAGAAAAAACTGGAGGAAATAAAGTGTTTTTGATATCAGGGAGTGGATCTGGCAGCGGATGGAACTATGGAAGCGGAAGTGGATCATAGGGTGGGGGGGGTGGGGCCCAAAATTCTGGGGCCTTGAAGAATGTGTGGAAGTCGAGAACATTATTCGGAAAAACAAAAATGGGGTATGTTTTGAAGGAATAGTGGGTTTCCCAAAAATGTTGTATGGTTGGGGGGGGGGGGGGAGGGGGGGTGGACTATGGATAGGGTTGTGCGCAGGAGGGGGGGGGATGTGCCCGGAAATAAGATGTTTGAGGACAATGTGTGGTGTTTAGGTGGTTTGATCGGTAAGTAAAAATAAGGGTGAAGAGATCTGTGGAAATAAAAGGAGGTGGTTGAGAGAGCAGAGAGGGAGTTTTGAAATGGTTTTGGGCACATGGAGAGAATGAGTGAGGAAAGATTGACCAAGAGGATATATGTGTCGGGGTGGGGGAACGAGGAGAAGTGGAGCCAATTTGGAGGTGGAAAGTTGAGTGAAAAAGGATTTTGTGTGCCCGGGGCCTGAACATGCAGGAGGGTGAAGGCGTGAAAGGAATAGAGTGAATTGGAACGATGTGGTATACCGGGGTCGACGTGCTGTCAGGGGATTAAACCGGGGCATGTGAAGCGTCTGGGGTAAACCATGGAAAGTGTGTGGGGCCTGGATGTGGAAAGGCTGTGGTTTCGGTGCATTATTACATGACAGCTAGAGTCTGAGTGTGAACGAATGGGGCCTTTGGTGTTTTTCCTAGCGCTACTTCGCAACCATGAGGGGGGGGGGGTTTGTTATTCCATGTGTGGCGAGGTGGCGATGGGAGAAAATTAAAGGCAGACAGTATGAATTTGTCCCTGTGTTTTATATGTATATGTCTGTGTGTGTATATATAGTGTACTTTGGGAGTGTATAGGTATATACATTTGTGCATGTGGGGCTATTTGTATATGCATGTGTATATGGGGGGGTTGGGCCTTCTTTCTTTTTTTCCCTTGCGCTATCTTTAAAACGCGGGAGACAGGCGATAAAGTAGTGGAATTCATTAAAAAAGGGGGTGACTGTATTTTTTGACGGGTTTGGGGAAAGGGTTTTTTTTTAATGTTGTATGACTCAGGGGTGGGGTGCCTTGGGGTTTGGGGGGAATGCTTTTTTTTGGGCATAGTGCCATTGTACAAAGGCAAATGGGATAAGATGTGAGTGCTCAAATTTCCGAGGTATAAGTTTGTCAGTATTCCTGGTAAATCATATGGGAGGATATTGTTTTTGAGAGGGGGGAGGCATGTAACAGGCATCAAAATTGAGGAAGAGCATTTGTGGTTTCAAAAGTGGTAGGGATGTGTGGATTAGGTGTTTGCTTTGGAAGAATGTATGTGAAAAATTACTTAAGAAGGCAAATGGATTTGTTATTAGAAATTTATAGATCTGGAGAAGGTAATGATAGAGTTGATAGAGTTGCTCTGGGAAGGTATTAGAATATATGGTGGGGAGGAAGTTGTTTGAAAAAGCAGTGAAAAGTTTTTATCGAGGATGTATGGCATGTGTACGTGTGGAAGAGGGGAAAAATTGATTGGTTCTCAGTGAATGTATTTTTGGGCGGCAGGGGTTGTGTGATGTCTCCATGGTTGTTTAATTTGTTTATGGATGGGGTTGTTAGGGAGGTAAATGCAAGAGTTTTGGAAAGAGGGGCAAGTATGAAGTCTGTTGTGGATGAGGAGCTTGGAGGAAGTGAGTCAGTTGTTGTTCGCTGATGATACGGGCGCTGGTGGCGGGGATTCATGTGAGAAACTGCAGAAGCTGGTGACTGAGTTTTGGGGAAAGTGTGTGAAAGAAGAAAGAGTTAAGAGTAAATGTGAATAAGAGAAAGGGTTTTTATGTGGGTACAGTAGGGTTGAGGGTCAAGTCATTGGGAGGTAAGTTTAAATGGAAAAAAACCTAGGGGAGTAAATTTTTTGGGATATCTGGGAGTGGTCTGGCAGCGGATGGAACCATGGAAGCGGAAAGGTGGATCTTAGGGTGGGGGAGGGGGCAAAAATTCTGGGAGCCTTGAAGAATGTGTGGAAGTCGAAGCTTTTTTATTCTGGGGAAAGCAAAAATGGGTAGTTTGAAGGAATAGTTGTTCCAACAATGTTGTATGGTTGCGAGGGGGTGGGCTATGGATAGAGTTGTGCGCAGGGGATGGATGTGCTGGAAATGAGATGTTTGAGGGCAATGTGTGGTGTGAGGTGGTTTGATCGAGTAATTTAAAGTAAGGGGGAAGGAGATGTGGTGGAAATTAAAAAAAGCGTGGTTGAGAGAGAGAAGAGGGTGTTTTGAAATGGTTTGGGGGACATGGAGAGAATGAGTGGGGGGAAAGATTGACCAAGAGGATATATGCGTCGGAGGGGAGGGAACGAGGGGGAAGGGGGAGGGCCAAATTGGAGGTGGAAAGATGGAGTGAAAAAGATTTTGGGGTGATCGGGGCCTGAACATGCAGGAGGGTGAAAGGAGGGCAAGGAATAGGTGAATTGGATCGATGTGGTATACCGGGGGTTGGGCGTGTGTCAGTGGGTTTGAATCCGGGTATGTGAAGCATCTGGGGTAAACATGGAAAAGCTGTGTAGGTATGAATATTTGCGTGTGTGGCGTATGTATTTACATGTGTATGGGGGTGGGGTTTGGGGCCATTTCTTTGTTTGTTTCCTTGCGATACCTCGCAAACGCCGGGGACAGCGAAAAAGCAAAAAATAAATATATATTAATATATATTTATATAAAATTTTTTATATATATATATAAATTATATATATATATATTATATGAAACACGAAAAGTTCCCAAATGCACTTCCGTGTAATAATCACATCATCAGGGTAGATTTAGTCAACAAGCTAAAAAATATCAATGGTTAATTTTGATTTCAAAATAGTTAGATTTGATGTTCTCTCTTTTCACTGAAGTTCCAGTTGATGGACCTTCTAGAATATTTGTTTGATGTTTGGATGGGTATTCATTCACTGTTTCAAAGTCTTAATTTTCATTGAAATGATAAAAGTGTGTTAAAAGACTGTGTTTTCAATTTAAAAGGAGATTATTATGCTCAAAAATTTGGTATGGCATTGGGGTAACCCTCTTTCACCTGTACTTTAGTAATTTTTGTATGGGAATTTTTAAAACAAAATTTCTTTAAAAGGGTTTTCTTTCCTCCTTTAAAGCAAAATTTTGGTTTTGGGGATGTAGATGATGTTTTTGTGTTTGGCCAACAAATGAAAAAATTACACATATTTCTCCCCTTACTTAACAATTTAGTACCTTCCATCCAAAAATTTACTGTAGAAAATGAATTAATGGTATGTTACCCTTTTTAGATTGATGTTTCCCTAGAGAAGGAAACAAGTTTAAGTTTAGGCATATACTGAAAAACCCCCAATGTATGCTCATATATCCAATATTTCACTCAAACATGACAGAGTTAAATTACATTTCAATCTATGTTCCCAAGGGGCTTTAGTATTTGCATTTCCAGAGTTTATTTACGACGAGTTTGAGGGAAAATATTTTCTATTGGATCTAAAATTAAAGTACCCCAGATCTTTCATTGAAAAATTCCTTAAGTTAGCAAAGAAATCAAATTTTTTAGAGGTGAGCCCAAACCTCCCATTGACACCAAGAATCTTTTAGTTTTCCCTTTTAATAATAATTTCACTTTGCTTCCCATGCTGCTTAAAACCTTTTAAAGTAAAGTTGCCCTTTTGGAACAATAATACTATAAAGAATATCTTTAAACAGGAATTCACCAGAAAATTTCTTGGTTGCATTATAAAATCCCTTGTGGGGAATTTTGATAAATTTTATGTTGGTCAGACTGGTAAGGATCTTCTGTTTGACTTAAGCAACATAAATGTAGTATAAGAACGAGAGAAGAATTTTAAATGCTTTGTTTAATCATGTTTTAAAAAATATGATCATTGTATTGACTGGAGTAACGCCATTTAAGTTATTAACTCTAACTCTATTACCAAGG
>NW_027264559.1:0-13367 GCF_036320965.1 Panulirus ornatus | reverse complement strand
CTAGGGCTACATCGCGCACATGAGGGGGGGAGGGGGTTATTTCATGTATAACGAGGGAGCGATGAGAATGAATAAAGGCATGAATTATGAATCATGTACATGTGTATATATATATATGTCTGTGTGTGTGTATATATGGATACGTTGAAATATATAGGTATGTATATTTCCGTGTGTGCACGTTATATGTAGATACATGTGTATGGGGGTGGGTTGGGCCATTCTTTCGTCTGTCTCCTTGCGCGACACTAATGCGGGAGACAGCGAAAAGCTAAATAAATGAATTATGATATATATATATATATATATATATATATATATATATATATATATATATATATATATATATATATATATATATATCTTTTTCTTTTTTCTTTCAAATTATTCGCCATTTCCCGCATTAGCAAGGTAGCGTTAAGAACAGAGGACTGGGCCTCTGAGGTAATATCCTCACTTGGTCCCCTTCTCTTTTCCTTCTTTTGGAAAATTAAAAAAGAAAACAAAAAAAAAACAAGAGGGGAGGATTTCCAGCCCCCCGCTCCCTCCCCTTTCAGTCGCCTTCTACGACACGCAGGTAATACGTGGGAAGTATATATATATATATATATATATATATATATATATATATATATATATATATATATATATATATATATATATATATATATATTTTTTTTTTTCTTTATTATACTTTGTCGCTATCTCCCGCGTTTGCGAGGTAGCGCAAGGAAACAGACGAAAGAAATGGCCCAACCCACCCCCTCCATACACATGTATATACATACGTCCACACACGCAAATATACATACCTACACAGCTTTCCATGGTTTACCCCAGACGCTTCACATGCCTTGATTCAATCCACTGACAGCACGTCAACCCCTTTATACCACATCGCTCCAATTCACTCTATTCCTTGCCCTCCTTTCACCCTCCTGCATGTTCAGGCCCCGATCACACAAAATCTTTTTCACTCCATCTTTCCACCTCCAATTTGGTCTCCCTCTTCTCCTCGTTCCCTCCACCTCCGACACATATATCCTCTTGGTCAATCTTTCCTCACTCATTCTCTCCATGTGCCCAAACCACTTCAAAACACCCTCTTCTGCTCTCTCAACCACGCTCTTTTTATTTCCACACATCTCTCTTACCCTTACGTTACTCACTCTATCAAACCACCTCACACCACACATTGTCCTCAAACATCTCATTTCCAGCACATCCATCCTCCTGCGCACAACTCTATCCATAGCCCACGCCTCGCAACCATACAACATTGTTGGAACCACTATTCCTTCAAACATACCCATTTTTGCTTTCCGAGATAATGTTCTCGACTTCCACACATTCTTCAAGGCCCCTAGAATTTTCGCCCCCTCCCCCACCCTATGATCCACTTCCGCTTCCATGGTTTCATCCGCTGCCAGATCCACTCCTAGATATCTAAAACACTTCACTTCCTCCAGTTTTTCTCCATTCAAACTCACCTCCCAATTGACTTGACCCTCACCCCTACTGTACCTAATAACCTTGCTCTTATTCACATTTACTCTTAACTTTCTTCTTCCACACACTTTACCAAACTCAGTCACCAGCTTCTGCAGTTTCTCACATGAATCAGCCACCAGCGCTGTATCATCAGCGAACAACAACTGACTCACTTCCCAAGCTCTCTCATCCCCAACAGACTTCATACTTGCCCCTCTTTCCAAAACTCTTGCATTTACCTCCCTAACAACCCCATCCATAAACAAATTAAACAACCATGGAGACATCACACACCCCTGCCGCAAACCTACATTCACTGAGAACCAATCACTTTCCTCTCTTCCTACACGTACACATGCCTTACATCCTCGATAAAAACTTTTCACTGCTTCTAACAACTTTCCTCCCACACCATATATTCTTAATACCTTCCACAGAGCATCTCTATCAACTCTATCATATGCCTTCTCCAGATCCATAAATGCTACATACAAATCCATTTGCTTTTCTAAGTATTTCTCACATACATTCTTCAAAGCAAACACCTGATCCACACATCCTCTACCACTTCTGAAACCACACTGCTCTTCCCCAATCTGATGCTCTGTACATGCCTTCACCCTCTCAATCAATACTCTCCCATATAATTTACCAGGAATACTCAACAAACTTATACCTCTGTAATTTGAGCACTCACTCTTATCCCCTTTGCCTTTGTACAATGGCACTATGCACGCATTCCGCCAATCCTCAGGCACCTCACCATGAGTCATACATACATTAAATAACCTTACCAACCAGTCAACAATACAGTCACCCCCTTTTTTAATAAATTCCACTGCAATACCATACACACACACATACATACGCACATATACACACACACACATACATATATATACATATGAAAAATGTAAGAAACAATTTAGAAAACTGAAACTTCTAGCTTGAAATGAAATGAAAAAATGGATGTCACATAATGGTTCAACCTCTGACTATGGAAAAAGGAAATGTATAATTCATTTACACAAACGTCAATAGTAGTTCTCATCAATTTGACCACTGTATCAATAAGCTTCAATGTCTAAGCTACATTTTTTCCAATTTCACTATTTTCTTGTCAAAGCACCATGTATGAAAACTATCACTCCAGTAACACAACTATAAACATTTACTTCCCCTTTAAAAAAGTTCTGGGGAAGTCTGTCTCGATACTCTGCGGGACACTCTACCACCTGGCAAGGTTTGTGTTGTAATGGTTCTTGATTCACAAACGTAGTAGCATTACTGGTGGGCCAAGGTAGTTCCGTTGGCGAAGAGGAGCTCATGAAACATGTCGGAAAGCATGCTACTGCAGGCAGGAGTGAAGGCTGATGCAAACTGGTATCGCTAAGTGAAGGAGGTACAATCCTCCTTGAGGCAGGACACTTGAGTGTTGTCATGACGGCTTCCTCCCTCCCTCTTGCGATGTCAGTAGACGACTGAGGGTGACGTAGTCCTCGACGGTGGTCGGTAGGTCATCATATCCAACTCGATGACGGCCATTATGCAGCGGTTGAGGGTGGGCTTGAAAGGCGCGTCGTGGGGGATTGGCCAAGCCGACAGGCCGGAGAGAACATCCTCCCGGCCATATATATGGTTGGTAAGGTTATTTAATGTATGTATGACTCATGGTGAGGTGCCTGAGTATTGGCGGAATGCGTGCATAATGCCATTGTACAAAGGCAAAGGGGATAAGAGTGAGTACTCAAATTACAGAGGTATAAGTTTGTTGAGGTATAAGTTTGTGTACGTGTAGGAAGAGAGAAAAGTGATTGGTTCTCAGTGAATGTAGGTTTGCGGCAGGGGTGTGTGATGTCTCCATGGTTGTTTAATTTGTTTATGGATGGGGTTGTTAGGGAGGTAAATGCAAGAGTCCTGGAAAGAGGGGCAAGTATGAAGTCTGTTGGGGATGAGAGAGCTTGGGAAGTGAGTCAGTTGTTGTTTGCTGATGATACAGCGCTGGTGGCTGATTCATGTGAGAAACTGCAGAAGCTGGTGACTGAGTTTGGTAAAGTGTGTGGAAGAAGAAAGTTAAGAGTAAATGTGAATAAGAGCAAGGTTATTAGGTACAGTAGGGTTGAGGGTCAAGTCAATTGGGAGGTGAGTTTGAATGGAGAAAAACTGGAGGAAGTGAAGTGTTTTAGATATCTGGGAGTGGATCTGTCAGCGGATGGAACCATGGAAGCGGAAGTGGATCATAGGGTGGGGGAGGGGGCGAAAATTTTGGGAGCCTTGAAAAATGTGTGGAAGTCGAGAACATTATCTCGGAAAGCAAAAATGGGTATGTTTGAAGGAATAGTGGTTCCAACAATGTTGTATGGTTGCGAGGCGTGGGCTATGGATAGAGTTGTGCGCAGGAGGATGGATGTGCTGGAAATGAGATGTTTGAGGACAATGTGTGGTGTGAGGTGGTTTGATCGAGTAAGTAACGTAAGGGTAAGAGAGATGTGTGGAAATAAAAAGAGCGTGGTTGAGAGAGCAGAAGAGGGTGTTTTGAAATGGTTTGGGCACATGGAGAGAATGAGTGAGGAAAGATTGACCAAGAGGATATATGTGTCGGAGGTGGAGGGAACGAGGAGAAGAGGGAGACCAAATTGGAGGTGGAAAGATGGAGTGAAAAAGATTTTGTGTGATCGGGGCCTGAACATGCAGGAGGGTGAAAGGAGGGCAAGGAATAGAGTGAATTGGAGCGATGTGGTATACAGGGTTTGACGTGCTGTCAGTGGATTGAATCAAGGCATGTGAAGCGTCTGGGGTAAACCATGGAAAGCTGTGTAGGTATGTATATTTGCGTGTGTGGACGTGTGTATGTACATGTGTATGGGGGGGGGGGGTTGGGCCATTTCTTTCGTCTGTTTCCTTGCGCTACCTCGCAAACGCGGGAGACAGCGACAAAGCATAAAAAAAAAAAAAAAAAAAAAAAAAAGTTTGTTGAGTATTCCTGGTAAATTATATGGGAGGGTATTGATTGAGAGGGTGAAGGCATGTACAGAGCATCAGATTGGGGATTAGCAGTGTGGTTTCAGAAGTGGAAGAGGATGTGTGGATCAGGTGTTTGCTTTGAAAAATGTATGTGAGAAATACTTAGAAAAGCAAATGGATTTGTATATAGCATTTATGGATCTGGAGAAGGCATATGATAGAGTTGATAGAGATGCTCTGTGGAAGGTATTAAGAATATATGGTGTGGGAGGCAAGTTGTTAGAAGCAGTGAAAAGTTTTTATCGAGGATGTAAGGCATGTGTACATGTAGGAAGAGAGGAAAGTGATTGGTTCTCAGTGAATGTAGGTTTGCGGCAGGGGTGTGTGATGTCTCCATGGTTGTTTAATTTGTTTATGGATGGGGTTGTTAGGGAGGAAAATGCAAGAGTTTTGGAAGGAGGGGCAAGTATGAAGTCTGTTGTGGATGAGAGAGCTTGGGAAGTGAGTCAGTTGTTGTTCGCTGGTGATACAGCGCTGGTGGCTGATTCATGTGAGAAACTGCAGAAGGTGGTGACTGAGTTTGGTAAAGTGGGTGAAAGAAGAAAGTTAAGAGTAAATGTGAATAAGAGCAAGGTTATTAGGTACAGTAGGATTGAGCGTCAAGCCAATTGGGAGGTAAGTTTGAATGGAGAAAAACTGGAGGAAGTAAAGTGTTTTTGATATCTGGGAGTGGATCTGGCAGCGGATGGAACCATGGAAGCGAAAGTGAATCATAGGGTGGGGGAGTGGGCGAAAATCCTGGGAGCCTTGAAGAATGTGTGGAAGTCGAGAACATTATCTCGGAAAGCAAAAATGGGTATGTTTGAAGGAATAGTGGTTCCAACAATGTTGTATGGTTGCGAGGCGTGGGCTATGGATAGAGTTGTGCGCGGGAGGGTGCTGGGAATGAGATGTTTGAGGACAATATGTGATGTGAGGTGGTTTGATCGAGTAAGTAATATAAGGGCAAGAGAGATGTGTCGAAATAAAAAGAGCGTGGTTGAGAGAGCAGAAGAGGGTGTTTTGAAATGGTTTAGTCACATAGAGAGAATGAGTGAGGAAAGATTGACCAAGAGGATATATGTGTCGGAGATGGAGGGAACGAGGATAAGTGGGAGACCAGATTGGATTTGGAAAGATTGAGTGAAAAAGATTTTGATTGATCGGGGCCTGAACATGCAGGAGGGTTAAAGGCGTGCAAAGAAAAGAGTGAATTAGATCGATGTGGTATACCGGGGTTGACGTGCTGTCAGTGGATTGAATCAGGGCATGTGAAGCGTTTGGGTAAACCATGGAAAGTTGTGTGGGGCCTGGATGTGGAAAGGGAGCTGTGGTTTCGGGCATTATTGCATGACAGCTAGAGACTGAGTGTGAAGGAATGTGGACTTTGTTGTCTTTTCCTAGCGCTACCTCGCACACATGAGGGGGGAGGGGGATGGTATTCCATGTGTGGCGAGGTGGCGATGGGAATGAATAAAGGCAGACAGTGTGAATTGTGTGCATGGGTATATATGTATGTGTCTGTGTATATATATGTGTACATTGAAATGTATAGGTATGTATATTTGCGTGTGTAGACGTGTATGTATATACATGTGCATGGGGGTGGGTTGGGCCATTTCTTTCGTCTGTTTCCTTGCGCTACCTCTCAAACACGGGAGACAGCGACAAAGCAAAATAAATAATAAATCAATAAATAAATATATATATATATATATATATATATATATATATATATATATATATATATATATATATATATATATATATATATATATATATATATATATATATATATATTTTTTTTTTTTTTTTATACTTTGTCGCTGTCTCCCGCGTTTGCGAGGTAGCGCAAGGAAACAGACGAAAGAAATGGCCCAACCCCCCCCCCCATACACATGTACATACACACGTCCACACACGCAAATATACATACCTACACAGCTTTCCATGGTTTACCCCAGACGCTTCACATGCCTTGATTCAATCCACTGACAGCACGTCAACCCCTGTATACCACAAGTCTCCAATTCACTCTATTCCTTGCCCTCCTTTCACCCTCCTGCATGTTCAGGCCCCGATCACACAAAATCTTTTTCACTCCATCTTTCCAGCTCCAATTTGGTCTCCCTCTTCTCCTCGTTCCCTCCACCTCCGACACATATATCCTCTTGGTCAATCTCTCCTCACTCATTCTCTCCATGTGCCCAAACCATTTCAAAACACCCTCTTCTGCTCTCTCAACCACGCTCTTTTTATTTCCACACATCTCTCTTACCCTTACGTTACTTACTCGATCAAACCACCTCACACCACACATTGTCCTCAAACATCTCATTTCCAGCACATCCATCCTCCTGCGCACATCTCTATCCATAGCCCACGCCTCGCAACCATACAACATTGTTGGAACCACTATTCCCTCAAACATACCCATTTTCGCTTTCCGAGATAATGTTCTCGACTTCCACACATTTTTCAAGGCTCCCAAAATTTTCGCCCCCTCCCCCACCCTATGATCCACTTCCGCTTCCATGGTTCCATCCGCTGACAGATCCACTCCCAGATATCTAAAACACTTCACTTCCTCCAGTTTTTCTCCATTCAAACTCACCTCCCAATTGACTTGACCCTCACCCCTACTGTACCTAATAACCTTGCTCTTATTCACATTTACTCTCAACTTTCTTCTTCCACACACTTTACCAAACTCAGTCACCAGCTTCTGCAGTTTCTCACATGAATCAGCCACCAGCGCTGTATCATCAGCGAACAACAACTGACTCACTTCCCAAGCTCTCTCATCCCCAACAGACTTCATACTTGCCCCTCTTTCCAGGACTCTTGCATTTACCTCCCTAACAACCCCATCCATAAACAAATTAAACAACCATGGAGACATCACACACCCCTGCCGCAAACCTACATTCACTGAGAACCAATCACTTTCCTCTCTTCCTACACGTACACATGCCTTACATCCTCGATAAAAACTTTTCACTGCTTCTAACAACTTGCCTCCCACACCATATATTCTTAATACCTTCCACAGAGCATCTCTATCAACTCTATCATATGCCTTCTCCAGATCCATAAATGCTACATACAAATCCATTTGCTTTTCTAAGTATTTCTCACATACATTCTTCAAAGCAAACACCTGATCCACACATCCTCTACCACTTCTGAAACCGCACTGCTCTTCCCCAATCTGATGCTCTGTACATGCCTTCACCCTCTCGATCAATACCCTCCCATATAATTTACCAGGAATACTCAACAAACTTATACCTCTGTAATTTGAGCACTCACTCTTATCCCCTTTGCCTTTGTACAATGGCACTATGCACGCATTCCGCCAATCCTCAGGCACCTCACCATGAGTCATACATACATTAAATAACCTTACCAACCAGTCAACAATACAGTCACCACCTTTTTTAATAAATTCCACTGCAATACCATCCAAACCTGCTGCCTTGCCGGCTTTCATCTTCCGCAAAGCTTTTACTACCTCTTCTCTGTTTACCAAATCATTTTCCCTAACCCTCTCACTTTGCACACCACCTCGACCAAAACACCCTATATCTGCCACTCTGTCATCAGACACATTCAACAAACCTTCAAAATACTCATTCCATCTCCTTCTCACATCACCGCTACTTGTTATCACCTCCCCATTTGCGCCCTTCACTGAAGTTCCCATTTGCTCCCTTGTCTTACGCACCCTATTTACCTCCTTCCAGAACATCTTTTTATTCTCCCTAAAATTTACTGATAGTCTCTCACCCCAACTCTCATTTGCCCTTTTTTTCACCTCTTGCACCTTTCTCTTGACCTCCTGTCTCTTTCTTTTATACTTCTCCCACTCAATTGCATTTTTTCCCTGCAAAAATCGTCCAAATGCCTCTCTCTTCTCTTTCACTAATACTCTTACTTCTTCATCCCACCACTCACTACCCTTTCTAAACAGCCCACCTCCCACTCTTCTCATGCCACAAGCATCTTTTGCGCAATCCATCACTGATTCCCTAAATACATCCCATTCCTCCCCCACTCCCCTTACTTCCATTGTTCTCACCTTTTTCCATTCTGTACACAGTCTCTCCTGGTACTTCCCCACACAGGTCTCCTTCCCAAGCTCACTTACTCTCACCACCTTCTTCACCCCAACATTCACTCCTCTTTTCTGAAAACCCATACTAATCTTCACCTTAGCCTCCACAAGATAATGATCAGACATCCCTCCAGTTGCACCTCTCAGCACATTAACATCCAAAAGTCTCTCTTTCGCGCGCCTGTCAATTAACACGTAATCCAATAACGCTCTCTGGCCATCTCTCCTACTTACATAAGTATACTTATGTATATCTCGCTTTTTAAACCAGGTATTCCCAATCATCAGTCCTTTTTCAGAACATAAATCTACAAGCTCTTCACCATTTCCATTTACAACACTGAACACCCCATGCATACCAATTATTCCCTCAACTGCCACATTACTCACCTTTGCATTCAAATCACCCATCACTATAACCCGGTCTCGTGCATCAAAACCGCTAACACACTCATTTAGCTGCTCCCAAAACACTTGCCTCTCATGATCTTTCTTCTCATGCCCAGGTGCATATGCACCAATAATCACCCACCTCTCTCCATCAACTTTCATATATATATATATACATATATATATATATATATATATATATATGTATATATATATATATATATATATATATATATATATATATATATATATATATATATATATATATATATATATATATATGTATATATATATATATATATATATATATATATATATATATATATATATATATATATATATATATATATATATATATATATATATATATATATATATATATATATATATATATATATATACATATATATATATATATATATATATATATATATATATATATATATATATATATATATATATATATATATATATATATATATATATATATATATATATATATGTATATATATATATATATATATATATATATATATATATATATATATATATATATATATATATATATATATATATATATATACATATATATATATATATATATATATATATATATATATATATATATATATATATATATATATATATATATATATATATATATATATATATATATATATATATATATATATATATATATATATATATATATATATATATATATATATATATATATATATGTATATATATATATATATATATATATATATATATATATATATATATATATATATATATATATATATATATATATATATATATATATATATATATATATATATATATATATATATATATATATATATATATATATATATATATATGTCGTAGAAAGCGACTAGAGGGGACGGGAGCTGGGGGCCAGAAATCCCCCCCTCCTTGTATTGACTTTCTAAAATGGGAAACAGAAGAAGGAGTCACGCGGGGAGTGCTCATCCTCCTCGAAGGCTCAGAGTGGGGTGCCTAAATGTGTGTGGATGTAACCACGATGTGAAAAAAGGAGAGATAGGTGGTATGTTTGAGGAAAGGAACCTGGATGTTTTGACTCTGAGTGAAACGAAGCTCAAGGGTAAAGGGGAAGAGTGGTTTGGGAATGTCTTGGGAGTAAAGTCAGGGGTTAGTGAGAGGACAAGAGCAAGGGAAGGAGTAGCAATACTCCTGAAACAGGAGTTGTGGGAGTATGTGATAGAGTGTAAGAAAGTAAATTCTTGATTAATATGGGTAAAACTGAAAGTTGATGGAGAGAGGTGGGTGATTATTGGTGCATATGCACCTGGGCATGAGAAGAAAGATCATTGGAGGCAAGTGTTTTGGGAGCAGCTGAATGAGTGTGTTAGTGGTTTTGATGCACGAGACCGGGTTATAGTGATGGGTGATTTGAATGCAAAGGTGAGTAATGTGGCAGTTGAGGGAATAATTGGCATACATGGGGTGTTCAGTGTTGTAAATGGAAATGGTGAAGAGCTTGTAGATTTATGTGCTGAAAAAGGACTGATGATTGGGAATACCTGGTTTAAAAAGCGAGATATACATAAGTATACTTATGTAAGTAGGAGAGATGGCCAGAGAGCGTTATTGGATTACGTGTTAATTGACAGGCGTGCGAAAGAGAGACTTTTGGATGTTAATGTGCTGAGAGGTGCAACTGGAGGGATGTCTGGTCATTATCTTGTGGAGGCTAAGGTGAAGATTTGTATGGGTTTTCAGAAAAGAAGAGTGAATGTTGGGGTGAAGAGGGTGGTGAGAGTAAGTGAGCTTGAGAAGGAGACCTGTGTGAGGAAGTACCAGGAGAGACTGAGTACAGAATGGAAAAAGGTGAGAACAATGGAAGCAAGGGGAGTGGGGGAGGAATGGGATGTATTTAGGGAATCAGTGATGGATTGCGCAAAAGATGCTTGTGGCATGAGAAGAATGGGAGGTGGGTTGATTAGAAAGGGTAGTGAGTGGTGGGATGAAGAAGTAAGAGTATTAGTGAAAGAGAAGAGAGAGGCATTTGGACGATTTTTGCAGGGAAAAAATGCAATTGAGTGGGAGATGTATAAAAGAAAGAGACAGGAGGTCAAGAGAAAGGTGCAAGAGGTGAAAAAAAGGGCAAATGAGAGTTGGGGTGAGAGAGTATCATTAAATTTTAGGGAGAATAAAAAGATGTTCTGGAAGGAGGTAAATAAAGTGCGTAAGACAAGGGAGCAAATGGGAACTTCAGTGAAGGGCGCAAATGGGGAGGTGATAACAAGTAGTGGTGATGTGAGAAGGAGATGGAGTGAGTATTTTGAAGGTTTGTTGAATGTGTTTGATGATAGAGTGGCAGATATAGGGTGTTTTGGTCGAGGTGGTGTGCAAAGTGAGAGGGTTAGGGAAAATGATTTGGTAAACAGAGAAGAGGTAGTGAAAGCTTTGCGGAAGATGAAAGCCGGCAAGGCAGCAGGTTTGGATGGTATTGCAGTGGAATTTATTAAAAAAGGGGGTGACTGTATTGTTGACTGGTTGGTAAGGTTATTTAATGTATGTATGACTCATGGTGAGGTGCCTGAGGATTGGCGGAATGCGTGCATAGTGCCATTGTACAAAGGCAAAGGGGATAAAAGTGAGTGCTCAAATTACAGAGGTATAAGTTTGTTGAGTATTCCTGGTAAATTATATGGGAGGGTATTGATTGAGAGGGTGAAGGCATGTACAGAGCATCAGATTGGGGAAGAGCAGTGTGGTTTCAGAAGTGGTAGAGGATGTGTGGATCAGGTGTTTGCTTTGAAGAATGTATGTGAGAAATACTTAGAAAAGCAAATGGATTTGTATGTAGCATTTATGGATCTGGAGAATGCATATGATAGAGTTGATAGAGATGCTCTGTGGAAGGTATTAAGAATATATGGTGTAGGAGGAAAGTTGTTAGAAGCAGTGAAAAGTTTTTATCGAGGATGTAAGGCATGTGTACGTGTAGGAAGAGAGGAAAGTGATTGGTTCTCAGTGAATGTAGGTTTGCGGCAGGGGTGTGTGATGTCTCCATGGTTGTTTAATTTGGTTATGGATGGGGTTGTTAGGGAGGTAAATGCAAGAATTTTGGAAAGAGGGGCAAGTATGAAGTCTGTTGGGGATGAGAGAGCTTGGGAAGTAAGTCAGTTGTTGTTCGCTGATGATACAGCGCTGGTGGCTGATTCATGTGAGAAACTGCAGAAGCTGGTGACGGAGTTTGGTAAAGTGTGTGGAAGAAGAAAGTTAAGAGTAAATGTGAATAATAGCAAGGTTATTAGGTACAGTAGGGTTGAGGATCAAGTCAATTGGGAGATGAGTTTGAATGGAGAAAAACTGGAGGAAGTGAAGTGTTTTAGATATCTGGGAGTGGATCTGGCAGCGGATGGAACCATGGAAGCGGAAGTGGATCATAGGGTGGGGGAGGGGGCGAAAATTCTGGGGGCCTTGAAGAATGTGTGGAAGTCGAGAACATTATTTCGGAAAGCAAAAATGGGTATGTTTGAAGGAATAGTGGTTCCAACAATGTTGTATGGTTGCGAGGCGTGGGCTATGGATAGAGTTGTGCGCAGGAGGATGGATGTGCTGGAAATGAGATGTTTGAGGACAATGTGTGGTGTGAGGTGGTTTGATCGAGTGAGTAACGTAAGGGTAAGAGAGATGTGTGGAAATAAAAAGAGCGTGGTTGAGAGAGCAGAAGAGGGTGTTTTGAAGTGGTTTGGGCACATGGAGAGAATGAGTGAGGAAAGATTGACCAAGAGGATATATATGTCGGAGGTGGAGGGAGCAAGGAGAAGAGGGAGACCAAATTGGAGGTGGAAAGATGGAGCGAAAAAGATTTTGTGTGATCGGGGCCTGAACATGCAGGAGGGTGAAAGGAGGGCAAGGAATAGAGTGAATTGGAGCGATGTGGTATACCGGGGTTGACGTGCTGTCAGTGGATTGAATCAAGGCATGTGAAGCGTCTGGGGTAAACCATGGAAAGCTTTGTAGGTATGTATATTTGCGTGTGTGGACGTATGTATATATATGTGTATGGGGGGGGGGGGTTGGGCCATTTCTTTCGTCTGTTTCCTTGCGCTACCTCGCAAACGCGGGAGACAGCGACAAAGTATAAAAAAAAAAAAATATATATATATATATATTCCAATGAGTCCACGGGGAAAATAGAACATGATAAGCTACTAATTTTACTCTCATGTAATAATCACATCATTGGAGGAGGCACAGGAGAAAAATATAACAGTCAGTTGATATACATCGAAGAGACGTAGCTAGGACGCCATTTGGTAAACATGCGATTGTCCAAGGAAGACAACGAGCGTACATAATGTTATCA
>NW_027264558.1:7500-14349 GCF_036320965.1 Panulirus ornatus | reverse complement strand
GTAACTCGTTTGTATTGGGTTACAATATTTGGGGTTAATATGTTTTGGTGTTGAAACTCATTTTTATCCGATATTTGTCGTATTTCTAATATAAAGTGTAGTTGTTTATAATTGTGCCCTGCTATCGTACGTCAATAATGTTACCATAAGCAATTTCTATTGTCTCTTCAACTTGGCATCATTATTATCTATGTACACAGTCTAGTGTTGAGATAAAACACTACACTGTTGTAGATAACAAGAAAAATGTGGAGGCAGTTCATCAGTTTATGGAAAAACACGTATTACAGTGGATGAATTTTGACGACAATGGATACTAATGTGTTCCTTAACTGTAGACCTCATATAGAGTGTTGTCCCCACAATGTGATTAGGTCCATGAAGTTGAGGAAAGATGGGCAGAATTACTCAATATCAACAATATGGATTTTCAAAAATCCATTGGTACCACTTTCATCAAAATCTGTCTTGAATTTTATACAGGTCTTGCTGGCGGGTGACACCATATATCCACACATTGCTTTGTTTAAATTCTAGAGAGCTTTATTTGGTGTGTAAATCAAGTTTTAAACAACAAAGCTTTATATCATTTCATGAAAGTGTCACATGGATGTGTTATTCTCCGAACCTTCAGCTACACATGATTTGCTCGGGTTTGCGCAGAAGCATAATGCTAGGCTGTCAGGCTTGGTTTAGGGAATGCTGAACAAACATGTTTTTTTCTTAATTATTCTGATAGAGGGCTTCAACAGTATGCAAGAAGTTGAGGAATTACTATACTCAGTCACATAAATTTTTCTTGAATGATAGTACCCACAGAAGCATACAAAATTAAAACAGCTATCGTGTATGTACATATTGTAACCCACATATTCTAAGTTTATTATGTCAAAATCTTATTTACCCATGGATGCAAAATTCTCTTTAGTTTATTATAACAAAATCTTATTTACTCATAGATGCAATTTTCTCGCAATTAAGGTACTTTTTTGAGAAGTACATAAATTATTGTTTTGGTAAAAGTGATCAGCACTTTTCATCATTTGGTGATAATTTGGACTTTATGCAGCAGCCAACACAGGCTCTATTTTCATGTGGAAAGTGTAATTTCATGAGTTTTTTTTTTTCTTCTTTTTAGATTCAAACAATGGAGGAAGAATTTGAAACCCGTGCCTGGGATGAGGCTCCTGATGCAGAACCTCTGGTAAGATGTAACAGCATTTGATATCATGATGATCTTGTACAGTTATTTACTGTGTTACTGTAGTGATTTGTAATCAGAGTACCCGGCACGTTGTTGATATGGAAACATAGAACATGTTTCACAGTGTTCAGAGTAATAATGCATTAGCTATTACTTTTAAGGCATAACCACACAGTGGGCGTATTGCATTATAACTATGTGCAAGTCAATGTCATGGTAAAATATAACCTTGTCCTGACAACGGTAGAATGTGGCTGTGTATACCAGGTATTTCCATAGAAAGAATTTGCCACATATACGACTTAGTATTGTAGTAATTTATACCTGTGTATAGGGTAGAACTATTGTAGAGTTATACCATCTAGGTGTTATGAAGGTGAGATTTAACCAAATACTGGGCATGTCCATGCTGTGTATTGTACTGAATACTTGCTAAGCTGTAACCATGACTTATTATTATTATTATTATTTTGCTTTGTCGCTGTCTCCTGAGTTTGCGAGGTAGCGCAAGGAAACAGACGAAAGAAATGGCACAACCCACCCCCATACACAATGTACACACACACACACGCTGACACACGCAAATATACATACCTATACATCTCAATGTACACATATATATACACACACAGACACATACATATATACCCATGCACACAATTCACACTGTCTGCCCCTATTCATTCCCATCGCCACCTCGCCACACATGGAATACCATCTCCCTCCCCCCTCATGTGTGCGAGGTAGCACTAGGAAAAGACAACAAAGGCCCCATTCGTCCACACTCAGTCTCCAGCTGTCACGCAATAATGCCCGAAACCACAGCTCCCTTTCCACATCCAGGCCCCACACAACTTTCCATGGTTTACCCCAGACGCTTCACATGCCCTGATTCAATCCACTGACAGCACGTCAACCCCGGTATACCACATCGATCCAATTCACTCTATTCCTTGCCTGCCTTTCACCCTCCTACATGTTCAGGCCCCGATCACACAAAATCTTTTTCACTCCATCTTTCCACCTCCAATTTGGTCTCCCACTTCTCCTCGTTCCCTCCACCTCCGACACATATATCCTCTTGGTTAATCTTTCCTCACTCATTCTCTCCATGTGCCCAAACCATTTCAAAACACCCTCTTCTGCTCTCTCAAGCACGCTCTTTTTATTTCCACACATCTCCCTTACCCTTACACTACTTACTCGATCAAACCACCTCACACCATACATTGTCCTCAAACATCTCATTTCCAGCACATCCACCCTCCTGCGCACAACTCTATCCATATCCCACGCCTCGCAACCATGCAACTTTGTTGGAACCACTATTCCTTCAAACATAGCCATTTTTGCTTTCCGAGATAATGTTCTCGACTTCCACACATTCTTCAAGGCTTCCAGGATTTTCGCCCCGTCCCCTACCCTATGATTCACTTCCGCTTCCATGGTTCCATCCGCTGCCAGATCCACTCCCAGATATCTAAAACACTTTACTTCCTCCAGTTTTTCTCCATTCAAACTTACCTCCCAATTGACTTGACCCTCAACCCTACTGTACCTAATTACCTTGCTCTTATTCACATTTACTCTTAACTTTCTTCTTCCACACACTTTACCAAACTCAGTCACCAGCTTCTGCAGTTTCTCACATGAATCAGCCACCAGCGCTGTATCATCAGCGAACAACTGACTCACTTCCCAAGCTCTCTCATCCCCAACAGACTTCATACTTGCCCCTCTTTCCAAAACTCTTGCATTTACCTCCCTAACAACCCCATCCATAAACAAATGAAACAACCATGGAGACATCACACACCCCTTCCGCAAACCTACATTCACTGAGAACCAATCACTTTCCTCTCTTCCTACACGTACACATGCCTTACATCCTCGATAAAAACTTTTCACTGCTTCTAACAACTTTCCTCCCACACCATATATTCTTAATACCTTCCACAGAGCATCTCTATCAACTCTATCATATGCCTTCTCCAGATCCATAAATGCTACATACAAATCCATTTGCTTTTCTAAGTATTTCTCACATACATTCTTCAAAGCAAACACCTGATCCACACATCCTCTACCACTTCTGAAACCACACTGCTCTTCCCCAATCTGATGCTCTGTACATGCCTTCACCCTCTCAGTCAATACCCTCCCATATAATTTACCAGGAATACTCAACAAACTTATACCTCTGTAATTTGAGCACTCACTCTTATCCCCTTTGCCTTTGTACAATGGCACTATGCACGCATTCCGCCAATCCTCAGGCACCTCACCATGAGTCATACATACATTAAATAACCTTACCAACCAGTCAACAATACAGTCACCCCCTTTTTAATAAATTCCACTGCAATACCATCCAAACCTGCTGCCTTGCCTGCTTTCATCTTCCGCAAAGCTTTCACTACCTCTTCTCTGTTTACCAAATCATTTTCCCTAACCCTCTCACTTTGCACACCACCTCGACCAAAACATCCTATATCTGCCACTCTATCATCAAACACATTCAACAAACCTTCAAAATACTCACTCCATCTCCTTCTCACATCACCTTTACTTATTCTCCCTAAAATTTAATGATACTCTCTGTCTGTCTCGATACACTGCGGGAAACTCTACCACCTGGCGAGGTTTGTGTTGCAATGGTTCCCGATTCACAAACGTAGTAGCATCACTGGTGGGCCAAGGTAGTTCCGTTTGCGAAGAGGCGCTTTATATGATGTCTTGACACACGATGATCTTAACGAGGTGATGATAGAGGTCCAGTGGAAGTGTTGTTCAGCGATGGGCAATTTCCTTGCCATGCTGAAGGACACAGTTCCCGTCACGGCGATTCTATGGACTCCGCCTTCTTGAGGGTACACCATGAATGTAAAGTCACCTTTGGCGCGGCTGTATCTTCGTCGGTCGAGGCAAGAGAGCACATTCACATCACAGAACTTTACACTTTCAAAGGAGTCCTTCTTGCCCCTGCTCGTCAAGGTCGCCGGACATCAAGTGTGTCCTCTTCATCCAGATGGATCGATGGATCGCACTGCAATTATGAGCCCTTCATCTGCTGCCTTGGGTGACGAACGGCTGCGAGTTCCAAAGCGTCAACCACTGACTGACTGTTTATATATTTTTTTTTTTTTTTTTTTTATACTATTCGCCATTTCCTGCATTAACAAGGTAGCGTCAAGAACAGAGGACTGGACCTTTGAGGGAACATCCTCACCTGGCCCCCTTCTCTGTTCCTTCTTTTGGAAAATTAAAAAAAACTGAGAGGGAAGGATTTCCAGCCCCCCGCTCCCAATAATAATAATAATAATAATAATAATAATAATAATAATAATAATAAATGATAATAAAAACATAAACAGTAAGGAAAAGTTCATTGAATTTAGGTAGCCATTCAGCTGAAAATACACGATTGAAATGTTACAGAACTGGAAAATTATAAAAGTACCTATTAACTAGTGCATGTGAGCATTTACAAGGAAGTTACCAACTCTGCCTACTTGTGGTTATGTACTGAAGAAAATCTCATCTTCAGCAAGACTGTCATCAAAGTATAACACTGTCAAAAAACTCATTTCAGAGGAGTCCACCCCTTCCCTGGTAATACTTGCAGTGAAACTTTTGGAACCCTACAGAAAGGGTCCTAGGGTTATATAATAATAATATATTAATGAGCAACATATTACTAAGACTAATACATGAATACAGAAAATCAATTTGTGGAATAATGAATGTATATCATGACATTTGGGTTAATAAATACTATCATACTCAAAAAGCTTATCACATAATGTGCAGAAAATAATTTCATTTTTCCACCTTTATTCTATATCTTGGATATTTTTTCACTTGCGGTTATGACTTTTACATCCCCCCACTATCTTGAATATTTTCATCAACTGATTTTCAAAATATATGATGATGAGTATGAAACACCTTAAAAACAGGTGGGAAAATGCTGAAGAATTATATGATAATACAGATGAAAATGTACATATGACTACCTGATACATGCAAGTAAATAATGGAGGCAAAATACTAGGTTCTGCACTACTTACCAAACAAACATGAAGTTATGAACATGGCCTTCATAAGAACAACTGATTAAGTCAATATATATATATATATATATATATATATATATATATATATATATATATATATATATATATCTTTTCTTTCAAACTATCCGCCATTTCCCGCGTTAGCGAGGTAGCTTTAAGAACAGAGAACTGGGCCTTTAAGGGAATATCCTTACCTGGCCCCCTTCTCTATTCCTTCTTTTGGAAAAAAAAAAAAAAAAAAAAAAAAAAAAAAAAAAAAAAATAATGAGAGGGGAGGATTTCCAGCCCCCCGCTCCCTCCCCTTTTAGTCGCCTTCTACGACACGCAGGGAATACGTGGGAAGTATTCTTTCTCCCCTATCCCCAGGGATAAATATATATATATATATATATATATATATATATATATAATATGGTTTTTGTAACATTTTGTTACAATAAATTAACATTCATTAATGAAAATTTTTTTAAAATATCATTCACCATAAATCATCAAATACTGACTGACACTGTTAGCAGTGTGAGTGGCAACACAACATGGTGCATAGGTGACATATGATGGGTGGCACCCTGCTTGTCCTGTTTCTTTATCTCTAATATGTACACGAATCAGTCAAACTCTCTCCAGCCTTCATGTTATTCTTCAGATCATAAGTGATAATCATAAAAGTGAATAGTATTTAGCCTCATACAGCACAAAATCCATCTCAACAATAAATGATTTCTTTCATTCTTAGTTGCTGGGACTGATGTCTATTGAGTTGACAAATGTTTTCACAATTATAAATATTAGTCACTTATCAAATAAATACGCTACCCACAGTATGTGGTATCTCAAAATAATAAAGAAAATATGGTCTATATAAAGATATTTTCCATGCACAAGTGTGTGGTGATGGTACATTTAATTCAGGTTAACCCCTAAGCAGGCATTTGAAACTGAGCGTATTGAACAATGGATGTCACTGAGCAACACATTTAAATGAGATCTGATTACAAGATTAAAAAACTACATCAGGATTCCTGGACGATAATGCCATGTGACAGGTACTTTTGTGACATTTCTGTGTATAAACTTTAATTTCTTCATTTTTCACAGTATTTTTTCAAAAAAAAAATCAGTGATTATACTTGCTGTAAATATCCACATCTATGCCAATTTCAGATACTATCCATATATATATATATATATATATATATATATATATATATATATATATATATATATATATATATATAATTATATATATATATATATATATATATATATATATATATATATATATATATATATATATGTATATATATAATGAGTATTTTGAAGGTTTGTTGAATGTGTCTGATGACAGAGTGGCAGATATAGGGTGTTTGGGTCGAGGTGGTGTGCAAAGTGAGAGGGTTAGGGAAAATGATTTGGTAAACAGAGAAGAGGTAGTAAAAGCTTTGCGGAAGATGAAAGCCGGCAAGGCAGCAGGTTTGGATGGTATTGCAGTGGAATTTATTAAAAAAGGGGGTGACTGTATTGTTGACTGGTTGGTAAGGTTATTTAATGTATGTATGACTCATGGTG
>NW_027264558.1:0-2500 GCF_036320965.1 Panulirus ornatus | reverse complement strand
CACCTAATCCACACATCCTCTACCACTTTTGAAACCACACTGCTCTTCCCCAATCTGATGCTCTGTACATGCCTTCACCCTCTCAATCAATACCCTCCCATATGATTTACCAGGAATACTCAACAAACTTATACCTCTGTAATTTGAGCACTCACTCTTATCCCCTTTGCCTTTGTACAATGGCATTATGCATGCATTCCACCAATCCTCAGGCACCTCACCATGAGTCATACATACATTAAATAACCTTACCAACCAGTCAACAATACAGTCACCCCCTTTTTTAATAAATTCCACTGCAATACCATCCAAACCTGCTGCCTTTCCGGCTTTCATCTTCCGCAAAGCTTTTACTACCTCTTCTCTGTTTACCAAATCATTTTCCCTAACCCTCTCACTTTGCACACCACCTCGACCAAAACACCCTATATCTGCCACTCTATCATCAAACCCATTCAACAAACCTTCAAAATACTCACTCCATCTCCTCACATCACCACTACTTGTTATCACCTCCCCATTTGCGCCCTTCACTGAAGTTCCCATTTGCTCCCTTGTCTTACGCACTTTATTTACCTCCTTCCGGAACATCTTTTTATTCTCCCCAAAATTTAATGATACTCTCTCACCCCAACTCTCATTTGCCCTCTTTTTCACCTCTTGCACCTTTCTCTTGACCTCCTGTCTCTTTCTTTTATACATCTCCCACTCAATTGCATTTTTTCCCTGCAAAAATCGTCCAAATGCCTCTCTCTTCTCTTTCACTAATAATCTTACTTCTTCATCCCACCACTCACTACCCTTTCTAATCAACCCACCTCCCACTCTTCTCATGCCACAAGCATCTTTTGTGCAATCCATCACTGATTCCCTAAATACATCCCATTCCTCCC
The DNA here is from genome assembly GCF_036320965.1 of Panulirus ornatus. NCBI lineage: Eukaryota > Metazoa > Arthropoda > Malacostraca > Decapoda > Palinuridae > Panulirus > Panulirus ornatus. The sequence continues at coordinate 1,607 of NW_027264558.1, read as the reverse complement.
CCACTCCCCTTACTTCCATTGTTCTCACCTTTTTCCATTCTGTACTCAGTCTCTCCTGGTACTTCCTCACACAAGTCTCCTTCCCAAGCTCACTTACTCTCACCACCCTCTTCACCCCAATATTCACTCTTCTTTTCTGAAAACCCATACAAATCTTCACCTTAGCCTCCTCAAGATAATGATTAGACATCCCTCCAGTTGCACCTCTCAGCACATTAACATCCAAAAGTCTCTAATAAAAATGTAGTAGCCAAGATTATCCTTTTTTAAGGAGTATGCATTGTTTGGGGCAGCATTCTGTTGTAGTTGAAGTCTGCGACAAGTGAAAGGCCTTCACCTGGATCCTCTCTTTGGGAGTGAATCATTACAGAGTCTCATCTCGGTGAATATATTCTTGTCATTTATGGTTCCTCTGACTGTTGAAAAGGACATTGGCCTTAATTGCTTTGTTCAGATGTGGAAGTATTGAACCAGAATTATAAAATTCTCTCAAAATCTGATGTGAATTCTAAAGATATTTAATTTTGGGGGATCACTACCTCGTTCCATTCATTTGAGGCATTTGCAGTGCCAGGCTAGTCAGGTGTGCTTTTAATTCAGGAATAGTTTAGAAACTTAGAGGGCCATTTTGATATGATTGAAGTAGGACATCTGAATAGAAAAATGCTAAACCATTGGCTGGATGTTACTGGTAATTATAAACCAGCTAAGCTTATGTAAGCAAGTGTAAGTGGGACATACCCGTTAAGGGACCAGTTGTGTGTCTCTCTGCCAGTCATTTTGTCGGCATCTTTCCCCTGTCTTTCGTAATGTACATAATCATGGAAAGGTCTGTGGGTCCTGGATGTGGACAGGGAGCAGTGGTTTCAGTGCTAAAGACTGAGTGTGAATAAATGTGGTCTTGTTTTTTTGTCCATTTTCCTGGCGCTACCTCACTGAAGCAGGGTGTGGTGATGCTGTTTCTTATGGGGCAGGGTATCACCATGAGTGGGTGAAGGCAAGCAAGTATGAATATGTGCAGGTGTATATATGTATATGTCTTTGTATGTATATGTTGATATGTACATGTGTGTATATGCACATGTATGAGCATTTATGTATATATGTGTGTGTGTGTGTATGAGTGGATGGGCTGTTCTTCATCCGTTTCCTGGCGCTTCCTCGCTGATGCGGGAAACGGCAATCAAGTATACTAAATGAATATAGATATTACACTGTGTAACAATTTTTCTGGGTAGTAAGTGTTATTTCCTAATAGCTTATGTGTAAAAATGATAGAAAAATGCTAATATTCCCATCAAACTTTTCTTTTGTTAGCAGGACAGTAATGTTTTGAAATTTACCCATCTCCAGTTGGACGATGGGTGAGTTTGCTTATTTTTATTCACATAAAGTCAGAAAAACAACAGCATATGAATCAAAATTAACATGTGTATACCCTAATGTTAAACAAAAGTGATCACAAAAGATTTAGAATTGAGAAGTTTTTCAAGATTTACTGTTGTACTGTAAATTACTTTCATGAATCAAATCCCATATATAATCTCCCATCATGTTCTCAATATGTGTTCCTTGGTAGTGGTGTTCAAAGTCCAGTGTATCTTGGT
>NW_027264557.1:207500-210000 GCF_036320965.1 Panulirus ornatus | reverse complement strand
TAACTTACATCTCGTACCAAAGTTCAGTAAACTTGACGCGGGCAGGCATTCAAAGGGCTACGACGGCAGAGGGAGGACCAATGGTCATGTAATCCCACCTGAATCTGCTACCTTGCCGGTAACTCATGAAAGTAAGGGGAAATACTCCAACAGAGTTAAGAGTTGTTTTTATTGTGGCAAGGCTGGGCACCAGGTGAGGGATTGCTGGGCTCGAGAGAGGGAATTTAGAGATTCTACCGTGAGTAGACCGGTGAATCTCGTCTCAACTTTAGGGCCACTTAGTGAAGTAGGTGAGGCTGTCCCTGCTCTTAGGGAAAAGAGGGGTTGCGAGAGTGTAGTTAAGGATCCGTTCTGTGGGAACTACAATGCGTTCCTGTCTGAGGGCTATGTTAGTAGATGTGGTGTACGACGAAAAGTAACTGTATTACGGGATTCTGGCTCTCTGCAGTCCCTATTGTTGGATGGCTTGGTGCCGCGAGAAGAGTTTGGAGACCGAGTCTTGCTAGACGGACTGTCGGGTCCCAAGGAAGCTCCACTAGTCGATGTGAGGGTAGAAACACATCTCTTCACGGGCCATGCTCTCATAAGGGTTGTAGATAGGTTACCTGTCTCAGGTGTGGACTATGTGTTAGGCAATGACCTAGCGGGTGGGAAGAACCCAATGCCGGTGTTGCCTACGGGCCCGGTGGAGTCCACGGAGGCAGTGCAGCTTGATGAAAAAGAACCAGAGTTAGTCTCCAACCACGATGATGCCAGGTCTATGACAACTGGCACGGCAGGCCGTGTGCCTGACGACATAGCCGTTGAAACGGAGGGAGTGAAGACCTGCGAGAGGAGGCTGTGTGATACCCTCTCCCCTGGTATAGACTCCGTTGAAACGCAGGAAGTTAAGACTCTCCTCCCGACTAAGACTAGCGAGAGGAGGCTGTGTGATACCCTCTCCCCTGGTATAGACTCCGTTGAAACGCAGGAAGTTAAGACTCTCCCCCCGACTGAGACCAGCGAGAGGAAGCTGTGTGATACCCTCTCCCCTGGTGTAGCCTCCGTTGAGACAGTGGACCTAAAGACTCTTCATGAGAGTGAGGCCAGCGAGAGGAAGCTGTGTGATACCCTCTCCCCTGGTGTAGCCTCCGTTGAGACAGTGGACCTAAAGACTCTTCATGAGAGTGAGGCCAGCGAGAGGAAGCTGTGTGATACCCTCTCCCCTGGTGTAACCTCCGTTGAGACGGCGGACTTAAAGACTGTTCCTGAGAGCGAGTCTAGTGAGAGGAAGCTGTGTGATACCCTCTCCCCTGGTGTAGACTCCGTTGAGACTGAGTGTTTGTCTCATGCCCATTCAAGAGAGGAGACTCTCCCTGAGGATGAAATTAGTGAAGAGAAGCTGTGTGATACCTCCTGTGCTGGTTACGAGTCTGTACAAGATTCAGTGCATGAGACTGAGGATTTGTCTCGCGCCCATTCAAGAGACTCAGGAAAGGAGGACAATATGGCATGACAAACGATCCCGTTCAAGAAGGTTTGAGGCGGGCGACGAGGTGTTGCTTCTACTACAGCAGTCAGGTCAACCCTTGGCTGTCCGTTCTCAGGGTTCTTACACCATAATCTGGAGTGCAGGAGACTTAAATTACCTTGTCTCTATCCCCGATAGGCGCAGAGGTCGGAGATTATGCCACGTCAACATGCCTGAGCCATATTTCAGTCGTGATCCTCCACCCTTGGAACCGACGGTGCCAGTCTGCATCATCTTACGTCCAGCAGTAGCCGTGTGTGACGAAGTCGACGACGTAGCTGCGAGTGCCTCGAAGACTTGGGACCCGGGCGGAGGCGTGAGAGAACTGAATTGTTGCTAGTATATAGTTGGGTACTATAGGATGTTCATTGTAAATTTTGCAACAGTCGTAACCCCTCTGACAGATTTATTGAAGAATGATATCAGATGTTTAGAATGAGCAGTGTGAGAAAGTCTCTCTTATTATTATTAGTTAGGAACCCTACTTTTCAATTGTTTTATTTTGCAGGCTCCAACCAGATTAGCTGTGAATGCCGCCAGTGTTGTACAGCTGGTGAGGTCTCAATGCAGGAGGACAAGGAAAAGGTTGAGCCTAAACAGATAGCCCCACCATGAAGAGGGAACTTTTGTTTTGCTATTTGTATTGTAGCATTTTCTTAATGTGTTCTTCAGGCAATTATAGAAGTAACCTTTGTTTTCCTATTTGTATTATAACATTTTATATATTTGTGTTCTTCAGCCAATCAGAGTGTACTGACTACCAAACCTTTCAAAATGTTCACAAGTTATGGGAACGGAGTCAATAAATAGGTGGGCCTTGTTATATTATGTATAATTTTTACGTTACATTATTTTCAGCACATCTTATGTGTTAACAGATTGTGTTAGCTGATTGTTTATCCCGCTCTTAAGAAAATTCCTCTTCCAGGAATTTTCTCCTTTAAGGAGGGGGGTGTCACGGAACACGTGTGTTTGTGCTCACATGTTCGC
>NW_027264557.1:160000-167500 GCF_036320965.1 Panulirus ornatus | reverse complement strand
CACACACACGCACAAACACACACATACACACACACACTCACGCACGCACTCACACATACACCCTCACGCACGCACGCACGCATACACGCGCGCACACACACACACACACACACGCACGGACGCACACAAACACACATTCGCACGCACTCACGCACGCAGCAACGCACGCACGCACACACACAAACAAACACACACACACACACACACACACACACACACACGCACGCACGCACGCACACACACACCCGCACGCACGCACGCACGTACGCACACACGCACAAAAACACACACGCACGCAGCACGCACCACAACACAAAACACCACGCACGCACCACGCACGCACACCACAACACACACAACACGCACGCCGCACACACACCACGCACACACACAAAACCACACCAACGCACACACACACATACCACCACTCACACGCACGCACACCACACACACAACACCCACAACGCACGCACCACGCACCACACACACACAAACACACACACACCACGCACACACACACACAACACCACTCACGCACGCACGCAACGCACGCAACGCAGCACACCCACACACACCACACAAACACACCAGCACACACGCACCAACACGAAGCACAACACACACACACACCACACGCCCGCAAGCACCACGCACACGCACCACACACCACACACGCACGCACACACCCACACACACCACACACACAAACACCATGTACGCATGCAGCCACCACGCACGCACGCACACGCACACACACCACACACAAACCCACGCACGCAGCCACCACACACCACAAACAACACACAAACACACACCACAGCACACACACACAAACAGCAGCACGAAAAAACACACACAACCCACGCACACACGCACGCACGCACGCACACACACAAACAAACACACACACGCCACACAAAGCACACAACACACACGCACCACCACGCAGGCACGCAGGCACGCAACCACACCACAACCAACCACGCACCACAGCACGCACACAGCACACACGAACACCACGCAACCAACGCACACACACACGCACCACCAGCACGCACGCACGCACGCACACACGCAAAACAAACACACGCACACCGCACACCAACGCACAGCACGCACCACCAGCACCACGCACGCACCACCACAAACATCAACCCACGACACTCACGGACCACCACGCACGCACGCACACACACCACACACAACCACACACATGCACGCACGCACACACAACCACACATAGCAACGCGCACACCACCAATCCACACACGCACCACATGACCACGACACACCACACACCAACATCAGCCACCACGCACGCAAGCACGCAACAACACACAGACACAACCACGCACAACACGCACACAAACACACGACGCACGAAACCACCACCACCATAACCACAACGCACAACACACACACAAACACACCACCACGCCACGCAAACAACACAACACACCACACACTCACGCACGCACGCAAACACACACACACACGCCCACTCACGAAGCACGACAAACACACCCACGCACGCACGTACGCAACACACCACACAACGCACACACACCACACCCACGCACGACACACCACACACACACACACACGCACGAAACGCAACGCACGAAGCACCCACGCACACAACACACAACACACACACATACCACACACGCACGCACACACACATACACACACACACGCACGCACGCACTAACACCACACCACTCACGCACGCACACAGAACGCACACAGCACATACACAACATAACACACGACTACACGCACCCCCCTCACACAACAAACACACGCACACCACACGCACGCATCAGCACGCACACACGCCACCCCACGCAGCACGCACGCACGCACACACAACACACAACACCACTAACACGCACGCACACGAAACACACACAACGCACGCACGCACGCACGCACAAGCACGCACGCACGCACAAACGCAAACGACACGCATGCACGCCGCACGCACACACACGCACGCACCACACACTCACAACACACAACACACACCACACGACACACCGCACACACAAGCACGCCCAAAACACGCAGCACACACACACACACCGACACACACACCACACAAACGCACGCACGAACACACACACACACACATACGCACGCACAACGCACTACGCACGCACGCACGCACCACACAAACCCACACGACGCACGCAGCACACACACACAACACCACGAACAAAGACACCCGCACCATGTACCACGCACACACGCACACAAACAAACACAAACAAACGCAACGCACGCACACACACCACAAACACACACACACACACACAACACGCCGCACGCACGCACGGACGCAGCACCCGCACGCACGCAAACACACACAAAACCACACCACCCACGCACGCACACACAAAAACACACACACAAACACCACGCACCACGCACCACACACACACCCCAAGCAGCACACATGCACGCACGCACGCACCACGCAAACACACACAACACAACACGCACGCACACACCACACCAAACCACCACTCACGCACGCAAACACACACCACCACACGCACGCACCACACAAACACAACGCAGCACCTTGCACGACCAACCAAGGCACCAAAAACACACACACACAAACGCACGCACGCAGCACGAAACACACACCCGCAGCCAGTCACACCACGCACGACACAGGCAAACACACACAAACCACACCACACACGCAACTCACACACAATACGCACGCACCACCACCACAAAACGCACCACGCACGCACACACGCACACACACACACCACGCAACCCAAGCACCAGCACACACGCACGAACGCCGCAAACACAAACGCACGCACCACACACACGCACACAACACGCACACGCACCACACACCACACACACAGACACACACACATACCACACACCACCAAACACCAACACACAAACACACGCACGACGCAGAAACACACACAACCACGCAACACCGCCTCAGCACGAAACACCACAACACCACACACGCACCACGCACGCGAACCACCACGCACGACACAAATACACACACCACCACACGCACGCACGCACACGCACGCACCACGCACACAGGCACCACACACACGCACCACGCACACACACACACAAAGCACGCAATCACGCACGCATGCACGCACACGCACACACACACACACACACACGCACGCACACACACACCGCCCACGCAAGCACGCACACACGCACAAAACACAAACACCACACCACACACACCATAGACGCACGCACACACGGCAGCTCACGCACGACGCACACACGCACACACAACCCACACGTGCGCACGCGCTACGCACAACACACACACGCACGCAAACACACACGCACGCATGTACGCACGCCACACCGCACACTAAGCAACAAACGCACAGCACGCACGCACACCACACACACACACCACACACACACAAGCACGCACGCACGCACGCACGGACGCAAGCACGCACGCACGCACACAAACACAAAACCGCACGCACGCACGCACCCACACACACACAAAAACACAACACACACAACACACAGCACGCACGCACAACACACAACCCGCAATTCACACACCACGCACGCACACACGCAAACACACACCAAATACACACATACGCACGCAGCATCACAACAATACGCACGCACGCACGCAGACACACACACACGCACGCAAGCACGCACGCACACACACACACAAAACCGCACGCACGCACGCAAGCACGCACACACATACGCACGCACTCACGCACGCACGCACAACGCACACACACACAAAACACACACACAAACACGCACGACCACCAAACACCCGCACGCAAGCACGCACGAACGCACACAGCACACACAAACACGCACGCACGCACACAAACACAAGCACCACTCACGCACGCACGCACGCAAGCAGCCCACACAAACACGCACGCACGCACGCACGCACACGCACACACACGCACACGCCAACCACGCACGCACACACGCACACACACACACGCACGCACGCACAAACACAGCACACATAAGCACACGCAATCACGCACCACGCAGCACGCCCCACACACAACCCACACACGCACGGACACGCACGAAACGCACGCACACACACACACAAACACAGCCGCACACGCACGCAACACACAGCAACGCAACACACACAACACACACAGACGCACGCACGCAACGCACACCACAACGCATAGACGCACGCACGCCGCAGGCACACACCCACAGCACACACACAGACACACGCACAAACACGACGGCACGCACGCACACAAACACACATACGCACGCACCCACGCACGCACGCACACACACAGGAAAACACACGCAAGCACGCACGCATGCACGCACAGCACACAACGCACGCACGCAGCCACACAAGCACAAACACATACACACACACGCACGCACGCACGACACGCACGCACAGACCACTCACCACGCACACACAACACCCACGCACGCACGCACAGACACAATACGCACGAAACTCACGCACGCACGCACCACATCATGCGTTCACACACCACACGCACGCACAATGCCACGAACACACACAAACACCCACACGCGCAGCGCAAGCACGCAACACCGCACGCACACACAAACACACACGCACGCACGCACGCACGCACCACCAACACACACTCACACACACACACACGCAGCACGCAAGCACACGCCGCACGCAAACTCCACGCAAGCACGCAACACCACAACGCACACAACACCACACACCAAACACAAACCACAACATACACAACAGAACCACCAAAACGCACGCACCTGCACGCAGAAAACCACTGCACAACCCGCAACCCCCCCCCCCCCCCCCCCCCCCCCCCCCCCCCCCCCCCCCCCCCCCCCCCCCCCCCCCCCCCCCCCCCCCCCCCCCCCCCCCCCCCCCCCCCCCCCCCCCCCCCCCCCCCCCCCCCCCCCCCCCCCACGCACGCACCACAACAAACACACACAACACACCACACCACCACCAACACAAACACACACGCACACACACACCAGACCACGCACCACCACACCACACACCCCCACAACCACCAACACAACACCATACGCACGCCACACACAGCACCCCAGCACGCACGCACACACACACAACACACGCACGCACGCCAACCACACACACACACACCACACCACACACGAACACATACCACACCACCACGCACGCACGCAGCACCCCACACACACACACGCGCACGCACCACACACACACACACACGAACCACAACCCACACCACAACACCACCACGCACACAACAACACACCAACACGCACGCACCCACCAACACACACACAAAACCAGCACGCCCACGCACGCCAACACCAACACACCACCCACACACGACGCACCAAACACCACACACAACGCACACACGCACGCACCACCACACACACACAAACACGCACGCACGCACCACGCACCACCACACACACACCCACACACACACAAAACACACCACCACTCACGCACGCACCAACACGCACGCACGCACGCACACACAAAACACACCACGCAAACCACGCACCACGCACGCCGCCACGCACACACCCCACACACAAACACACACCACGCACGACCGCACCACGCACACACACAACCACACGACGCAGCACGCACACAACACCACCACACCACGCACGCACACACACACGCACCACCGCACACGCACACACACACACACAAACACACAACACCACAAACACACACAACACAAACCCACACGCACATCCCACCAGCACACACCACACAACACACACACACGCACACCACGCACCAAACACCACACACACACGCACACACCACCACACGAACCCACGCACGCACACACACACACCCCAGCAGCACGCACCACACCACACAACACACACCACACCACCACGCGCACACGCACACACACACAACAACACACACGCAACACCACACCACACAACACCCACGCACACAAACACACACACACACACACACAACACAACAACGCACACACACACAAAACCAAACGCAGCACGACACCCACACACCACACCCCAGCACGCACACACGAAACCACACCACGCACCAACCACACAACACACGCACGCACGCACCACCACCAACAAACACACACACCACACGCACACGCACGCACACACCCGCACCACCAGCACGCACGCACGCACACACCAAACACACACAACACCACACGCACAACAACAAACGACGCACAACGCACCCACGCACGCAGCAGCACCACACACACAACACACCCACACCAAACCCACCACACACCACAAAACCCCGCACGCCACGCACCACGCACGCACCACGCAACACCACAACACACACACACCACATACACACAAACGCACGCACCCACACCCCCACGCAGCACGCACACGCACACACCCACACACAACACCAACGCAACACACACACGCACCACACCACCACAACCACACACACACCACCACCACACACACCAACACACACACGCACGCACACACACACACACACACACACACACACACACGCACCCGCACCCACCAAACACAACACAAAACGCACGACGCACCACACACACAACCACACACACCACACGCACACACCACACACACACACGCACACCACCACACCACGAAAACCACGCCGCACCAAACACACACCAACCCAACGCGCACCACCACGCAGCACGACGCACACACACCACCACACCACCACGCACGACACACACCAAACACAATAGCACGCACACACCACGCATGAACGCACCACCACCACGCACGACACACACACACAGCACCCAGCACACCACACACACAACCACGCACGCACCCACCAAGCACGCAAGCACACACGCACACACAACACACACGCACCACGCACGACACACACACACACACACACACCACACGCACGCACGACGCACGCACCACGAAGGCACCCACGCACACACCACACACACGCACACCACGCACGCACGCACACACGCACACACACACATACACACGCACTCATGAACGCACGCACACGCACTCACACTAACAAATACCACACCCCACACCCCGCACGCACGCATGCACGCACACACATCCGCACGAACGCAGGCACGCACGCACGCACACACGCACACACACACACAGACAAACACGCAGGCAATCAGACACACACATACGCACACACTCACGCACTCACGCACGCACGCACACACACACACACATACCACAACACGCACGCACGCACGCACACACACATACACACGCACGCACAAACACACCCGCACACACGCACGCACGCACACACACACACATACGCGCACACACACACACACGCTCGTAAGCACGCACACACACACCCTCACGCACGCACGCACGCACACACGCACACACACACGCACGCACACAAAGACACACATACGCACACACTCACGCACGCACACACGCACACACACACGCACGCACGCAAAGACACACATACACACACACACA
>NW_027264557.1:115000-125000 GCF_036320965.1 Panulirus ornatus | reverse complement strand
AACACCCACGCACGCACGCACGCACGCACACACACACACACCACACACACACACGCACGCACGCACACACACACACAGCACGCACCACACCGCACCACGCACGCACGCACCACAGCACACACACACACACACACACGCACGCACGCACGCACCACACACACACAAACACGCACGCACGCACGCACACACAAACACACACACCACGACACACACGCACCCAGCACACGCACGCACACGCACAGCACACAGCACGCCACAACACAACACACCACAGCACGCACAGCAACACACACACACACGCGCACCGAGCACGCACGCACACACAACACACCACACACGACACCACCAACCAACACAACCACCAACGCAAACGCACGCACACACGCAACAGCACACGCACACACGACCACGCACGCACAACACAACAACGCACACACACAACCACACACCACAACACAAACACACCACGCACGCACACACCACCACACCCTCACGCACGCACGCACACACACACACACATACACGCACGCACGCCGCACAACACAAACACACGCAGCACCACCACGCACGCACCACACACAACACACCACAAACACCACGCACGCACCACGCACACAACAACACAACACACGCACACGCACACGCACGCACACACCAACACACACACACACGCACGCACGCACGCACACACACACAACCAAACACACACGCAACGCACACGCACCGCACGCACACACACACACACACGCACGCAGCACGCACCACGCACACACACACACACCACAACACACACACACACACACACAACAACACACAACGCACCCACAAACACACCACGCACCAGACGCACGCACGACACGCACACAAACCACACACAACACGCAACGCACGCACACACACACACACACACCACGCACGCAACCCACACGCACGCAACACACACACAACACACACACACACACCACGCAGCAGCACACACGCACGCACGCACCACACACACACACGCACACACCCACCAAAGCACGCACACACGCACAACACCAACACACACACACAGCACGCACACACACACACTCGCAGCACACGCACGCACGCCACACACACAGCACAACACACACACGCACGCACCACCACACCACACACAACACACCACCACACACACACACACACACACACGCACCAAACACACCAACGCAGTACCACACACGCACACACACACACACAAAACACGCACGCACGCACGCACACAACACCGCACACCACGCACGCACACACCAACACACACACAAACGCACGCACGCACACACCACGCACAACATACACAACACACACGCACAGCACGCACACACACACCACCACCACGCACAGCACCACGCACCACCACACACAAACACACACACACCCACGCAGCACACACACACACCAACACACACACACACACACACACACACGACAACGCACCGCACGCCACAACACAACACCCGCACGCACGACACGCACGCACCACGCACACAACCAACACACACACCACGCACGCACGCACGCACACACACACACACTACGCACGCACTCACGCACCGCACGCACGCAAACACACACACAACCACCAACACAAACACACACGCACCACAACACACACACACAAACACCACACACGCACAACACACACACACCACACGCACGCACCAACGCACGCACACACGCAACACACACACAACAACACACACACAGCAACACACACGCACGCACCACACACATCGCACCACTCAGCGCACGAGCACACAAACAAGCACGCACAGCAGGCACACACGCACCACACACACACACACACAGCACACAACACAACACACACCACACACAACACCCGCACACCACACACACACCACACCACACACCACACAACAACAACACACGCACGCCACACGCACACACCACGCACGACGCAACACACACACAAACGCACCCAGCACAACCACCACACACACACACCACGCACAGCACACGCACGCACACACACAAAACACACACACAGCACACCACGCAGCACCACCAGCACACCCACACACAACACACAGCAACGCACACGCATGCACACACACACACGCAACACACACACAAACACACACACACACATACGCACGCACGCACACACACACCCACGCACCACGCACGCACGCACGCACAACGCACACACACACGCCGCACGCACGCCCCACACACACACCACGCACTACCACCACGCAAACACAACACAACACACGCATCCACACACAGCACACACACACACACCACACACGCACGCACGCACGCACACACACACCGACACGCACGCACGCAAGCACGCACACACACGCAAACACACACACACCAACGCACACACGCAACACACACGCACGCACCACAAAAACACGCACGCACCACGCCCCAGCACCACACAACGCAAGCACGACTCACGCAGCACGCACCACGCACCACACACACACAACACACACAACACACACACACACGCACACACCCGCACGCACACACACACCCGCACGCACGCACCACGCACGCACCACACACACACCAAACACCACACACAACACACACGCACCCCACGCACTCACAAACACATAGCACGCACTCACCGCACGCAACAAACACACACACACGAACGCACGCACGCACGCCTATCACGCACGCACGCATGCACGCACCACGCCCACCACACAACACACGCACGCACGCACACGCACGCACACACACACACCACGCACGCACCACACACGCACACACACATGCACGCACGCATGCACACACACACACCACAACACACACCACAACACACACACACACACGCACGCACGCACCAGCACACGCACCACCGCACACCACACAACACGCACGCACGCACGCAGCAGCCGCAACACACCAACAACACGCACGCACGCACGCAGCAACACAAGCACACACACACACGCACGCTCGCAGAACCACACACCAACACACACACCACACACACACACACACACACACACAAAAACGCATGCACGCACCACACCACCCCAGCACGCACACGCAGAAGCACCCCACACACACAAACACACACACACACCTACGCAGGCACGCACGCACACAACACACCACGACAACGCACGCACGCACACACACCACGCACACACACACTACACAAACACACGCACGCACGCAATCACAAACACACCCTCACGCACGCACGCACACAGCACACACACACACGCACCACCACGCACGCACACAACACATTACGCACGCACACGCACGCACGCAACGCACGCACCAACACACAACACACAACACACGCACGCACACACACCCGCACGTACGCAAGCACGCACCACACACGCAAACACACACACACGCACGCACGCACACACACACACAAGGCACAGCACGCACCACGCACGACGCACGCACGCACGCACACACACATACGCACGCAAGCACACACTCACGCACACAACACACACACACACACACACACACACACACACCAATACACCAGCACCAGGTACGCACCAGACACGACAACAAAACACACACACACACGCACGCACACACACGCACACCACAAGCACACAACGCACGCAACGCACACCCACGCACGCACACACAACAACCACAAACACAACCACGCACGCACTACACACACACGCACCACCACGCACATACACAAACGACCACACACACACACACACATACGCACCACTCACGCAACCACGCACACGACACGCAGACACAACACACACACGCACGCACGCACGCACGCAGCACACACACACACACACACGCACGACCAGCACACACACAACACCACACACACACAACACACACACACAAACCACACACAACACGAAGAACACGCACGCACACGCACAACACACACCAGCACCACACACGCCAACACAACGCACACACGCACACACACAGCACACACACCACGCACGCACAACACACACGCACTAGCACCACACACACACACACGCACGCACGCAGCACGCACACACACACACACACACCACGCACTACACGACACACAACATACGCACGCACTCACGAACCACGCACGCACGCAACGCACACACACACGCACGCACGCACGCAGCACGCACAACACACACACACAGCACACAACCACGCACACAAACACACACCACGCACCAACACACGCACACACACACAACACGCAACCACACAACACACACACACGAACTGCACGCACAGACACACGCACACAAGCACGCACGCACGCACGCACACCACGCACACACACACACACCAGCACACACACACACACGCACGCACACACAAGCACACACAAACACACACACGCACGCACGCACGCACACACACACACACACACACCAACGCACGACGCACGCACACACACCACACACACACCACGCACGCACACACACAACACACACACCATCACACACACTCACCACGCACGCACGCACCACGCACACACAAACGCACCACAAGCACGCACGCACGCACACACACACACATACGCAGCATCACGCAACACGCACACACACACCACGACAACACCACACACCACAACACACACACACACGCAGAACACCACACAAACACACACACAGCACACGCAACACCACGCACAGCACGCAACACACACCACCAGTACGCACGCAACACGCACAAACAAACACACACACCGCACGCAACACACAACAACAACGCACGACGCACCACACCAACCAAACACAAACACAACACGCACGCACGCACCACACACCCACACGCACACACACACACAACACAAAAACACACAACCACGCACGCAACAAAAACACACCGCATCACGACGCAAGCACACCAGCACCCCCACCCCAACCACACAGACCAAACCACGCACGCCACAAAACACACACGCCCGCAACACAACAGCAAAAACACCACCAAACCAACACACACACACGCACGCGCACACACCCCCCCAGCACGCACGCACCACCACAACCACACACCACACCAACCACAGCACACACAACACCACGAACTCACGAAGCACGCACCACAACACACACACGCAGCAGGACCACAACAACCACAAACACCACAAACACACACAACACACACACAACACACACACAACCACACCACCAACACCACACACACACACACACACCACGCACGCACGCACGCCGAAACAACAACACACCACACGCCACAGCACCAGCACACAACACACACTACACAACCCACGACAACAAACACCCACGCACAACACACACAACACACCCCACACGCAACACCACAAATACACACCCCACACCACGCACCACCGCACCACCACACACCCCACACAACGACACACCACCCCACGCACACCACACACACACACGCCCACACGCACACACGCAACACACACGCACCACCACCACCACGCACACACACACCACACAAATACCACACGCACATCACAACACACACACCACCACGCACGTACGCACGACACACACACACACACAAAGACACCACACAAACAACACACGCACACCACACACACGCACAGACGCACGCACACCACAACACGCCGCGCACAAAACCAAGCACCACCACAACACCACCACACACCACGGACCACCAGCACGCACGCACGCACCACAACGCACACCACCACACGCACCCAACACACAACCACACACGCACGCACACACACACACACACGCACGCACCACGCAGCACGCACCACACCACACCACAACACACCTAACCACACCGCATCACGCACCACAAACACCCCCACGCACGCACGAGCACACACAACACCACACACAACACACAACGCACGCAAACACCACCAACACACCACCACGCACGCAACAGCACGCACCACACAACACACACACCACACAAACACCCGAACACAGCCACGCGACACGCACACACACACCACGCACGCACCCCCACGCACGCACACACGCACACACACACAACACCACGCACGCACGCAACACACACACACGCACGCACCACGCACACACCACGCACGCACGCACACACACACACACACACACGCACGACGCACGCCACCACCACACAACACACAACCACGCACGCACCACCCGCAACACACGCACGCACACACCACACAAAACCACACACGCACCAGCACGCACGCACAACCACAACAACACACAAAAACACCAGCACCACGCACCACACACACACCGCAAGCACGCACGCACGCACGCACACACGCAAAAAACACACACCACGCACGCACCACCACAATACAACGCAGTCACCACCCACACACACACCACAACGCACGACGCAAGCATGCACGCACGCACGCACAAACACACGCACAACGCACCACGCACCAGCACGCACACCACACACACACAGCAGGCCGCAGGCACACACAACACACACACACAACACACACACACACACACAAACGCACGCACGTACTCACACACACACCACAAACACCAGGCACGCACGCCGCACGCCCACACACACAGACACACGACACCACAAACACACACACACACACACAAACACATACAACACACGCAGCACGAACTCACCACACATCCCACGCACGCACCACCACCACCACGCAACACACCACACACGCACACACACACACACACCCACACCACACACACACATACGCACACTCGCAGGACGCACGCACACCAACACAACACACCACAACACGCACCACCACGCACACCACCACACCGACCAGCACCACACACCACACACAAACACCCACGCACACAAACACATACCACGCACTCCGCACGCACGCACGCACGACGCCAGAACACGCACGACACCACGCCACCACACAACACACACCACACACACACACACACCACACACACACCACCCACACACAACTCACACACCACCACGACACAACCCACGCACGCACCACGCGCGCAACACAAACATAACACACACATGCGGCGCACCACACGCACGCACAACACCACACAACACAACACGCACGCACACAAACACCACGCACAACACACACCACATACACACACACACACGCAAGCACGCACACACATCACCCCGCACACACGCAGCAGCACACACGCACGCACACACACCGCACCCACGCCAAGCCATACACACGCACGACCACGCATGCACACACACACACGCACGACTACGCACACCGCAACAACACACCACCACGCACGCACCACGCACACAAACACAGAGACGCACACAAATCCCACAAGCACACACTCACACACACACAGCCACACAAACACACGCACGTACGCACGCACACACACACGCACGCACACAAGAACGCACGCACGCAACACGCACCCCAAACAACACACGCAGTACGCCACGCAACACAACACAACACGCCCGCTCAGCACCGCAGCACGCACGCAACCCGCACCACGCACGCACGCACGACGCACGCACGCACGCCACACACACGCATCACCACTACCACGCACAGACACAAGCACACACACACACACGCACGCAGGCACGCACGTACACACACAGACAGGCACGCACGCAAGCACGCACACACACACACACGCACAACACACATACACACACACGCATACACGCACTCACAAACACACCCTCACGCACGAACGCACGCACGCACACACGCACACAAAGACGACATCCACGCAAAAACACACACATACGCACCGCCCCCTCACGCACCACGCACGCACACACACAAACACACACACACAACCACGAACGCACGCACCACGCAACACCACACACACCGTACGCACGGACGCACGCACGCAGGCACACACACACACGCACACACACACACACCCTACACACACACACACAAACACAACGCACGACACACACACACACAAAAAAACACAAACACACACACACACACGCAGGCACGCAGGCACGCACACACACAGACACGCACGCAAGCATGCACGCAGGCA
Source organism: Panulirus ornatus (assembly GCF_036320965.1). NCBI lineage: Eukaryota > Metazoa > Arthropoda > Malacostraca > Decapoda > Palinuridae > Panulirus > Panulirus ornatus. Next base: position 117,033 of record NW_027264557.1, on the reverse strand, counting down.
CACACACATACACGCACACACACACACACATACACACACACGCAGACACGCACTCACACACACACCCTCACGCACGCACACACCACGCACGCACGCACGCACACACACACGCACACACACACTCACACACGCACGCACACACACACATACGCACGCACGGACGCACGGACGCACGCACGCACGCACACACACACAAACACGCACTCACGCACGCACGCACACACACACCCGCACGCACGCACGCACGAACGCACACACGCACACACACAAACACGCACACACGCACACAAACACATACGCACGCACCACACACGCACGCACGCACGCAAGCACGCCGCGACAAACAATACCCCCCCACGCACTCACGCACGCACGCACGAACCTACGCACACCACACAAAACACACACAAACACGAACGCACGCACGCACGCACACACACACCCGCACGCACGCACGCACGCACGCACACACACAAACACTCACGCACGCACACACACATACGCACGCACTCACGCACGCACGCACGCACGCAGGCAAGCACACACACACAAACACGAACGCACGCACGCACGCACACACACACCGCACGCACGCACTCACAGACAATTACGCACGCACTCACGCACGCACACACACACACACGCACGCACGCACGCATGCACGCACGCACGCACACACACAGACGCACGAACGCACGCATGCACGCATACACGCACACTCACACACACAGAAGCACGCACGCAGGCACACACACACACACGCACACAACATACACACACACCTACACACACACACAAACGCACGCACGTACACACGCACACACTCAGACACACACACACACACACACGCACGCACGCACGCACGCACAGACACAGACACGCACGCACGCAGGCACGCACACACACACACGCACACACACACATACACACACACGCACGCACGCACTCACACATACACCCTCACGCACGCACGCACGCACGCACACACGCACACACACACACACGCACGCACACACACACACATACGCACGCACTCACGCACGGACGCACGCACGCACGCATACGCACAAACACACACACACAAACACGCACTCACGCACGCACGCACACACTCACCCCGCACGCACGCACGCACACACGCACAAACACAAACACGCACGCACGCACACAAACACATGCGCACGCACTCACGCACGCACGCACGCATGCACACAAACACGCACGCACGCACGCAGACACACACACACGCACGCACAAACACACACGCACGCATGTACGCACGCACAAATGCAAACAAACAAACACACAACACGCACGCACGCATATACACACACACACGCACGCACGCACGCACGCAATCACGCACGCACGCACACACACACAAACACACACACACGCACGCACGCACACACACACACCGCACGCACGCAAGCACGCACACACACACACACACGCAAACACACACACACACACGCACGCACGCACACACACACATACGCACGCACTCACTCACGGACGCACGCACGCACGCACAAACACACCCACACGCACGCACACACGCACGCACGCACGAATACACGCACGGACGCACACACACACACAAGCACACACGCACGCACAAACACACACACGCACAAACACACACACACATATAAACACACAAACACCCACGCACGCAAACACACACCCGCACGCACGCACGCACGCACGCACACACACAAGGACACACACACACACACAAACACGTACGCACGCACAAACACACACACACACATACGCACGAACTCACGCAAGCAAGCACGCACGCACACACACACACACACACACACACACACACACTGCAGCACGCACGAACGAACGCACACACACACACACACACACACACACACACACACACACACACACACACACACACACTCACACACACACACACACACACGCACGAACGCACGCACGCACGCACGCACGCAAACACAAACATACACACACACATGCGCGCGCACGCACGCACACACGCACATATAAACACAAAC
>NW_027264557.1:110000-112500 GCF_036320965.1 Panulirus ornatus | reverse complement strand
CGCACGCACGCACTCACACACAATTACGCACGCACTCACGCAAGCACACACACACACACTCACGCACGCACGCAAGAATGCACGCACGCACGCACACACACACACACGCACGAACGCACGCACGCACGCATGCACGCACACACACACACACACACAAGCAGGCACGCAGTCACACACACACTCACACACACACACACACACCTACATACACACACAAACGCACGCACGTACACACGCACACACACAAACACACACACACAGACACGCACGCACGCAGGCACGCACACAAACAGACACGCACGCACGCACGCACGCACACACACACACGCACACACACACATACACACACACGCACGCACGCACTCACACACACACACCCTCACGCACGCACGTACGCATGCATACACGCACACACACAAACACGCACTCATGCACGCACGCACACACACACCCGCACGCACGCACGCACGCATGCACACACGCACACACACAAACACGCACGCACGCACACGAACACATACGCACGCACTCAAGCACGCACGCACGCACACAAACAAACACACACACGCACGAACGCATACACACACACGCGTACGCACGCACGCACGCACTCACGCACGCACGCATACACAGACAAACACACACACACAAACGCACGCACACACACACCCACACGCACGCACGCACGCAAGCACGCACGCACGCATACACGCACGCACGCACACACACACACAAAAGCACGCACGCACGCAAAAACACACACACACAAGCACACACACACACATACACACACACGAACGCACGCACGCACACACACACCCGCACGCACGCACGCACGCACGCACGCACACACGGACACACACACACACAAACACGTACGAACGAACACACACACACACATACGCACGAAGTCACGCACGAAAGCACGCACACACACACACACACACACACAGACATGCACTCACGCACGAACGAACGCACACACACACACACACACACACACACACACACACACACACACACACGCACACACACACACATGCACGCACGCACTAACGCACGCACGCGCGCAAACACAAGCATACACACACATGCGCGCGCACGCACGCACGCACGCACACACACACACATGCACGCACGCACGAACACACACACACGCACACACACAGACCCATACACACACACACACGCAAGAACGCACAGACATACACACCCGCACGCACGCACGCACGCACACACGCACGCACACACACACACACGCACGCACGTACGCACACAGACACACACACAGCAACGCACCCACGCACGCACACACACACACGCACGCACTCACGCACACACGCAGACACACACACACGCACGCACGCACGCACACACGCACACACACAGACACACACACATACGCACACACGCACATACTCACACACACACAGACACACAAACACACGCACGCACTCACGCAAACACACACACGCATGCAAACACCCACGCACGCACGCAAACACGCACACACACACACTCAGGCACGCACGCACACACACACACACGCACGCACTCACGCACGCAAGCACGCACGCACGCACGCATGCACGCACCCACACACACACACGCACGCATGCACGCACGCACGCACACACACACACACTCACGCACGCACGCATGCACGTACACACGCAAAGACACAAGCACACACACACACACTCACGCACGCATGCACGCACACACACAGACACGCACGCAAGCAGCACGCACACACACACCCTCACGCATGCACGCACGCACGCACACACGCACACACACAAACAAGCACGCACGCACACACACACATACGCACGCACTCACGCACGCACGCACGCAAGGACACACACACACACGCACGCACGCAGGCACGCTCAACCACACACACACGCACGCCCAAACACACCCGCTCGCATGTACGCACGCACGCACGCACACAAACAAACACACACAAACGCACGCAAACACACACACACACGCACGCACGCACGCACGCATGCACGCACACACACACGCACGCTCACACACACACACACAAGCAGGCACGCAGGCACACACACACACACGCACACACACACACACACCTACATACACACACAAAGGCACGCACGTACACACGCACACACACAAACACAAACACACACACAAGCACGCACGCACGCACAAACACACACAGGCACAAACACACACACACACACACATACACACACACACACGCACGCACGCACACACACACCCGCACGCACGCACGCACGCATGCACACACGGACACAAAAACACACAAACACGTACGCACGCACACACACATACACACACATACGCACGAACTCACGCACGAAAGCACGCAAGCACACAGACACACACACAGACATGCACGCACGCACGAACGAACGCACACACACACACACACACACACACACACACACACACACACACACACACACACACACACATACACACACACGCACGCACGCACTCACGC
>NW_027264557.1:95000-97500 GCF_036320965.1 Panulirus ornatus | reverse complement strand
GCACACACAACCGCGCGCACGCATGCACGCACACACACACACACGCACTCACGCACTCACGCACGCACACACAGACACACGCACGCACGCATGCACTCAGACACACACTCACGCACGCACGCACGCACGCACGCACGCACGCACGCACACCCGCACGCACGCACGCACACACGCAAAGACATACACACACACACACGCACGCACGTACACGCACACATACAACGCACTCACGCACGCACGCACCTACACAAACACACACGCGCAAGCACGCACCGCACACACACACACGCACACACACACAACATACACACACACAAACGCACGCAAACAGACACACACACGCACGCACGCACGCACAACACTCGCAAACACACACACACACCAACACACACGCACGCACGCAGCACACACACAATACGCACGCACCAGCACGCAGTACGCACACACACACACACACACACGCCACACAAGCACGCACAAACACACACACCAAACACACACGCACGCACGCACGCACACACACACCGCACGCACGCATCAGCACGCACGCAACACGCACACACACACACAAAAACACAACACGCACACACACGCACGCACGCACACACACACATACGCACGCACTCACTACGCACGCACGCACACACTACACCACGCACGCACGCACGCACACACATACACACGCACGCACGCACGCACGCACGCACAAAAAACACACACACACACACAAACACACAACCCGCACGCACAAACACCGCAGCACGCACCACCACGCACGCACACACAAACACACGCACACACCACACACGCACGCACGCACTCACACACAATACACACGCACTCACGCACGCACGCACACACACACACGCACGCACGCACGCACGCACACGCACAACACACACAAACACCGCACGAACGCGCGCACGCACGCATGCACGCACACAAACACACACACAACACGCACGCAGGAACACACACACACACGACACACACACACAAACCACACACAACGCACGCACGTACACACGCACACCACCACAAAACACACACACAAACACACGCACGCACGCACGCACCACACACACAGACACGCACGCACGCAACGCACGCAGACACACACACACACACGCAACACACACATACACAGCACGCACGCACGCACTCACACAACCACCCTCACGCACGCACGCACGCACGCACACACGCACACACACACGCAGCACGCACGCACGAACACGACGCACACAACACAAACAAACACACACACACGCACGCACGCACGCACAAACACACACACACACACGCACGCACGCAGACACACACACACACACACACACGCACGCACGGACGCACGCACGCACACACATACACACCAGCAGGCACGCACGCACGCACGCACACACGCACACACAAACACACGCACGCACGCACACACACATACAAACACACACACGCACGCACGCAAGCACAACCACACACACGCACACACACACGCATAAACACACACGCACGCAAGCACGCACACACACACACACCCGTAAGCACGCAAGCACGCACGCACGCACACACGCACACACACAAACACGCACGCACACACACACATACGCACGCACTCACGCACGCACGCAGCACGCAGGCACGCACGCTCATACACACCTGTACGCACGCACGCAGACACACACACACACACACACACACACACACACACTCACATACACACACACAAACACACACACACACACAAACAGCCGCACGCACTTACACACTCACACACACACACGCACACACACACACACCTACACACACACACAAACGCACGCACTCACACACACCCGCAGGCACGCACGCATGCACGCACGCACGCAAACACAAACACACCCGCACGCACGCACGCACGCGCGCATGCACGAACACACGCACACACAGACAAACACACTCACGCACGCACGCACACACACACACACGCACACACACACACACCTTTACACTCACACAAACGCACGCACGCACACACACCCGCAGGCACGCACGCACGCACACACGCACACACACAAACACACACACACACGCACGCACGCAAGCACAAACACACACACACACGCACGCACGCACGAAAGCACGCACACACAAACAAACACACGCACGAACGCATGCACGCAGTCACACACACAGACACACACACATGGGCACGCACGCAAGCACGGACGCACGCACGCACACACACACACCAGCAGGCACGCACGCACGCACGCACACACGCACACACAAACACACGCACGCACGCACTCACACACAAACGCACGCCCTCAAGCACGCACCCACGCACTCACGCATGCACACACACACGCACGCACGCACGCACGCACACACACCCATGCACGCACACACACACACAAACACACACACACACTCACGCAAGCACGCAAAGACACACCCGCATGCAAGCACAAACGAACGCACATACGCACACACACACACACACGCACGCAAGCACGCACAC
>NW_027264557.1:77500-80000 GCF_036320965.1 Panulirus ornatus | reverse complement strand
ACGCACACACGCACACACACACACGCACGCAAGCACACGAACACACACACACTCAGACACACACACATACGCACGCACGCACACATTCACACACACACAGACACACACACACGCACGCACGCACGCACACACACACACACGCACGCACATCGCACGCAAGCACGCAAAAACATAAACACATACACGCAGACACGCACGCAAACACACACACACGCACGCACTCACGCATGCACACACGCACGCACGCATGCACGCACGCACGCAAGCAGGCATACACGCACACACACAAACACACACAAACACGCACGCACACACACACACACACGCACGCACGCACGCACGCACGCACGCCCGCACACACACACGCGCGCACGCACGCACGCACGCATGCACACACACACACACGCACGCACGCACTCATGCACGCACACACACACACAAGCACGCACGCATGCACGCACACACACACACACACACGCACGCACACATGCACGCACACACACACACACGCACGCACGCACGCACGCACGCACGCACACAAACACACACCCGCACGCACGCACACAGGCACACACGCACAGATATACACACACACACACGCACGACTCCACACACACACACATACGCACGCACTCACGCACGCACGCACGCACATATACACCCACACGCACGCACGCACGCACGCACGCACGCACACACGCACACACACAGACACACACACATAGGCACGCACGCACACACTCACACACACAGACACACACACACGCACGCATGCACGCACACACACACGCACGCACATCGCGCGCACGCACGCAAACACCTACAGACACACACACAAGCAGGCACGCACGCACAAACACACACACGCACGCACGCACGCACCCACAAACACACGCACGGACGCACGCACGCACATACACAAACACACGCACGCACGCACGTACACACGCACAGACACAGACACACACACACATACGCACGCAAGCACGCATGCAAACTCACAGACACGCACGCACGCACGCACGCACACACACACAGATGATCACACTTACATACACACACACGCACACACGCACACACACACAGATGATCACACTTACATACACACACACGCACGCACGCACTCACACACACACCCTTACGCACGCGAGCACGCACGCACACACGCACACATACACACACGCACATACGCACGCAAACACACACATACGCAAGCACTCACGCACGCACGCACGCACGCACACACACAAACACACACACAAACACGCACGCACGCACGAACGCACACACACACATGCAGTGACGCACGCACCCACCTACATACACACACGCACGCACGCACGCACGCACGCACGCACAGACACACACACACACACGCACGCACACACACAATCATCGCACGCACTAACGCACTCACGCACGCACGCACGCACGCACACACACACACACACACACACTTACGCACGCAGACAAACACACAAACGCACAAACACACACACAAACAAAAACACACACACACGCACGCACGCACGTACACACACACCCTCACGCACGCACGAACGCACGCAAACACGCACACGCACAAACACACACGAACGCAGGCACTCACACAGACACACACACACATGCACACAAACACACACACACACACACGCACGCACGCACGCAAGCACACACACACCCGCACGCACTCACGCATGTACGCACACACAACCGCACGCCACGCAGCACGCACGCACACACACACACACGCACGCACGCACAGACAAACACGTACGCACGTACTCACGCACACACGCACGCACGCACGCACACACACACACGCACGCACGCACGACGCACACACACACACACACACGCACAAACACACACACACACATACACACACACGCACGCACCAATACACACACACCCGCACGCATGCACGGACGCACGCATGCACGCACGCACACACGCACACACACACACGCACGCACGGACACAAAACACAACACCATCCAAACACAAACACACACAGCACGCACGCCGCACAACCACACCCACCACAGCGCACGCCGAAACACACACACAACCACTCCGACAAAACAACACAGCGCTCACGCACGCAGCAAACACAACACACCACGCACGCAGCACGCACGAACGCCATAACACACCGCACGAGCGCACGCACACGCACACCCACACAACCACGCACGCACCCCTACGCACACCACGCACGCACCCAAAACAACACACACCACCCAAGCGCAGCACCCCACCCAACCACACACACACCACACAGAACACAACGCACGAACCACACACACACCACACGCAGCACGCCGCACACACCACACAACAACGCACGCACGCACCCACGCACACCACGCACGAAACACAAACACACAACCACCACACGCACGAGCACGCAAAACACCCCACACGCACACACACACACCCACACACACAACAAGCACGCACCAAACACGCAAACACAAACACACACCGCCACGCACAA
>NW_027264557.1:70000-72500 GCF_036320965.1 Panulirus ornatus | reverse complement strand
ATACACGCACACACGCACCACACACACACACACACACGCACGCACGCACACACATATACGCAAGCGCTCACGCACGCACCCACCTACACACACACACACACACACGCAGCACACACTACACACACACAAACACACGCACGCACACACACACACACAAGCACGCACGCACGCACACACACACACACGCAAAAACACACACACACAAGCACGCACGCACGCACGCACGCACGCACACAAGCACACACACATACACGCACGCACGCACATACACACATACGCAAGCACTCACGCACGCACCCACCTACACACACACACACGCACGCACGCACACACGCACAGACACAAACACACATACTCACGCACGCACACACACACACGCACACACACACACACGTACGCACGCACACATACGCAGACAGACACACACACGCACGCACTCACGCACGCACGCACGCACACACACACGCACGCACTTACGCACGCACGCACACATAAACACACACACAACACACACACCACAACCTCACGCACCACACACACCCGACGCACGCAAGCACGCACGCACACACGCAAACAAAAACACACAAACACACGCACTCACGCACTCACACACACATACGCACGCACTCAAGCACGCACGCACACAAACACACACATACACACACCCGCACGCACGCACACACCCGCACGCACGCACGCACGCACGCACGCACGCAGCACGCACGCACGCACACACGCAAAAACACACACACACGCACGCACGCACTCACACACACATATGGACGCACACGCACGCACACACACACATACACACACACGCACGCACGCACTCACGCATGCACGCACGCACGCACATACACACACACGCACGCACGCACCCACGCACGCACACAAAACACACATACACACGCACGCACGCACGCACACACACACACGCACACACACACACACCTACACACGCACAAACGCACGCCCGCACACACAAAGACGTAGTCACGAACGCACGCACACACGCACACACGCAAACACACACACACACACACACACGCACGAACGCACACACACACACACATGCCCACGCACTCCCGCACAGCAAGCACGCAGGCACACACAACACACACACAACACACACGCACGCACACACACATACGCACGTATCACGCACGCACGCACGCACGCCCACACACACACACGCACGCACGAACGCACACACATACGCATGCACAAACAAACACACACGCACACGCACGCACGCACGAACGCACGCACACACACACGCACGCGCGCACGCACGCAGACATACACACACGCACGCAGGCACGCACGCACGCACGAACACACACACGCATACACCCGCACGCACGCACGCCCGCACGCAAGCACACACAAACACACAAACACACGCTCGCACGCACGCACACACACACATACGCACGCACTCACGCACTCACGCACGCAGGCACGCACACCTTCACAAACGCAAACACGCACGCACGCACGCACGCAAGCACGCACACACACACACGCACACACGCACGCACGCACGCACACACACACACATCCGCACGCGCACGCACGCAAGCACGCACGCACACACGCACACACAAACACACGCACGCACGCAAACACACGCACATACGAAAGCACTAATTCACGCACGCACGAACGCACACACACACACACATACCCACGCACTCACGCACGCACGTACGCACAACATACACAACACCAACACACACACGCACACCACACACACACACACGCACGCACGCACGCACGCACACACCACGACACACACACAACACACAATACACACCACGACCAGGCAATGCACACAACACCGCAAGCACGCACGCACCACGCATGCACACACACGAAACACACACACAAACACACACACGCCAGACACGCACGCACACACACACACCTACGCACGCACTACGCACACACACAACAACACACACACACCATCCCGCACTCACGCACGCAGACGCACACACACACAACACACACACACACACTCAAAACACGCACAGAAACGCACGCACGCACGCACACACCCCACACCCACGCACGCACGCACGAACGCACACACACCCCACACACACAAAAACACACGCACAGACACACACACATACGCATGCATTCAAGCACACGACGCGCGCTCATACGCAAACAACACACACACACACACACACACACCACACACACGCACGCAACGCACGCACACACGCATACGCACCACACACAACACACACAACACTCAAACACACGCACGCACCCGCACACACACACCGCACGCACCGCTCACGCACGCGGCACGCACGCACACACAAACCCCACACCACGCACAAACACACACAAACACACACACGCACGCACGCACGCACGACACACACACCTGCACCCGCACGCACGCAAGCACGCAGGCACACACAACACACACACACCACCACACACACACAAACACACACCGCCAACGCACGAACACAACAACCAC
>NW_027264557.1:60000-67500 GCF_036320965.1 Panulirus ornatus | reverse complement strand
CACACACGCACACGCATGCACGCACGAACGCACACACATACACACGCACGCACGCACGTACGCAGACACACACACACGCACGCACGCACGCACGCACGCACGCACGCACGCACGAACACACACACACACACATACACCCGCACGCACGCACGCCCGCACACACACACACAAACACACGCACGCACGCACACACACACACATACGCACGCACTCAAGCACTCACGCACGCAGGCACGCACACTCACACAAACGCAGACACGCACGCACACACACACACACACGCATACACTCACGCACGCACACACACACACACGCAAGCACAAACACACACAAACACACAAACGCACGCACGCACGCACACACACACCCGCACGCACTCACGCAAGCACGCACGCACACACACACACACACGCACGCACGCACACACACACACACATACGCACGTACTCAGCCAAGCACGCACGCACGCACACACTCACATAAAACACCCACGCACGCACACACACACACACACACACGCACACACACACACACACACACGCACGCCACCCACACACACACACCCGCACGCACGCATGGACGCAAGCACGCACGCATACACACACACACACGCACAAACAAACACAAACACACACACGAACGCACGCAAGCACACAAACACCCGCACCCATGCACGCATGCAAGCACGCACGGACACACACATACACACACAAACACGCACGCATACACACACATATACGCACGTACTCACGCACGAACGTACACACACACACACACACACACACACACACACACACACACACACACTCACACACACAGAAACGCACGCACGCACGCACACAACACACCCGCAGACACGCACGCACACACACACACACGCATACACAACTCACGCACGCACACACCACAACGCAAGCACAAACACACACAAACACAAACGCACGCACGCAGCACCACAACCCGCACGCACTCACGCAAGCACGCACGCACACAACACACACACACACGCACGCACGCACACACACACACACACATACCACGTACTCAGCCAAGCACGCAACGCACGCACACACTCACACACAAGCACACACACACACACGCACACACACACACGCACACACACACACACACACACACACACACACACACACACAGCAACGCACCCACACAACACACCCGCACGCATGCACGACGCACGCACGCACGCACAAACACACACGCACAAACACACAAAAACACACACACGCACGCACGCAACGACACACACACCCCGCACACATGCACGCACGGAAGCACGCACGCACACACACACACACACTCCGCACGCACTCACGCACGCACACACACACACCATACGCACAACACAGCACACAGCACGCACGCACACGCACACACAAACACAACACGCACGCACGCACGCACACACGCACACACACGCAACCACGACACCACACACGCAACCACACCACACACACGCATACACCACGCACGCAAAACGCACGCACGCACGCACACAAACGCACAGCACAGCAACGCACGCAACCACAGCACGCACACAACACACACGCACAAACACACCCGCACGCAGCACACGCACGCACGCAAGCACGCACCACACACGCAAACACACCACGACACAGCACAGACAACCACGCACACAAAACACTCACACACACATCTACGCATTCACGCACGCACACACACACATACGCACACAGCACGACGCACGACAATGCACGCACGCAACTACACAACACAGAACGCACACGCACACACCAGCACGCACCACACCAACACACACACACACGCACACACGCACGCACGCACGCATACACACCACGCACACAACACACACACACATCACACACACAGCACACCACGCCCGCACACACCAACACACGCACGCACGCACGCACAGCACACACGCACCAACAAAACACACACACACACATGCAAGAACGCACACACACACAACCACGACATCACGAAAGCACGCAGGCACGCACGCACAAGCACACACGCACAAACACCACACCACACGCACGACGCAAGCACGCAAGCACCACCGCACACACAACACACACACACACCACGCAGACACACCACACAACAACGCACGACCACGACACACACCCAGCACGCACACAAACCCAGCACACAACCCCACGCACGCACGCAGCACACACCACACCGCACACACAACACACGCAGGCACGCACCCACAACACACACATACGAACGCACGCACGCACCCAACTACGCACACACACACACACCAGCACGCACACAACCACAAGCACACTACGCACGCACGCACACACAACAACACAACACACACATACACACACACACACACGCACGCAGGCACCACCACACCCCGCAACCGCACGCACGCACGCACGCACCACGCACACACACACACACACACACACACACGCACGCACCACGCACACACACATACGCACGTACTCAAAACACGCACGCAATCACACACAACACACAAACACGCAAAAACACACACAAACACACACACGCACGCACGCACGGACACACACACCCGCACCCATGCACGCACGCAAGCACGCACACACACACACACACTCGCACGCAAGCACACACACACATACGCACGTACCCCAGGGAAACGCCAGCACGACGCAACACCCTCAGACAACACAAGCACGCACGCACGCACACAACACACACAACACACACACACACACACACACACACACACACACGCACGCACCCACACACACATACCCGCACGCACGCACGGACGCACGCACTCACACACACACACGCAAAACACACAGAAACACACACACGCACGCACGCAAGGACACACACCCCACACCCATGCACGCACGCAAGCACGCACGCACACACACACACACATACGCACGCACTCACGCACGCACGCAAACACACACACACGCACGCACGCAACAACACCACCACACCCCACACACACGCACACACAAACCAAGCACACACACGCACACGACCACGCACGCACCACAACGCACCGCACACACAACACACCACCACGCAGACACACCACCACACGCACGCACACACGCACCACGACGCACCACACACACACACACACATCACGCACGCACGCAAAAACGCACGCACGCCACGCACGCACACACACACACGCACGCACAGCACGCACGCAACACGCACGCAAACAACCACGCAGCACGCACACCACACACACACACACGACCGCACGCAACGCACACACACACAGCACACATCAAACACACACGCATCGCACACACGCACACACACGACACACACGCACACGACACACGCACACAGCAGCGCAACAACCACAACACCGACGCACGCAGCAACACACACACATCACGCACGCACGCACGCAACGCGACGCACACACGCACACACAACAACGCACGCACGCACCAACACACCACCACGCCAACAGCACGCACACACACACACAACACACACGCACGCACACACACATACGCACGACTCAGCACGCACGCACGCAGCACACACACAACGCACAGCACGCACACACACACACGCACACACACACCACACACACACAGCACAACCCACACGCACCGCACGCACCACGCACGACGCAACACACACACACACACCGCACAACACCACACAAAAACACCACACAACGCACGCACGCACGGACACACACACCCCACACCATGCACGCACGCAAGCACGCACACACACAACACGAACGCACGCAACACACCACACACAACACACTACATCCACGCACACAAACAACACGCACGCACGCACCAACACACACACACAAGCACACGCACGCACACGCACGCACACACACGAACGCACACAACACACACACCACGCACACACACACATACGCACGAACGCACGCACGCACAACACACACGCACGCAGCACGCACACACACACACCCACACACACACCACACACACAACGCACCACGCACAAACACACCCGCACGCACCACGCACACACACAACACAAAACAACACACACACACACACCACGCACACACACACCACGCACGCACGCACACACACACATACGCACGCACTCACGCACCACGCACGCACGCACGCAAAAACCACAAACACTACCCACGCAAGCACAACAAAACGCACGCACACACACACACAAACAACACACACGCACTAGACAACAGCACGCACGCAACGCAACACCGCACAAACACCACGCACGAACGCACGCACACACACACACACACACACACACGCACACGCACGCACGCAACACACACCACGACGCACGATCACGCACACACGACCAACACACACAACACACACACACAACACACCACACACCACACAAAAACGACCACGCACGCACGCAGGCACGCCCCAAAACACACACACAAACAACCACAGCACGCACCACGCACGCACACACAACACCACACCACAACACAAACACACGCACGCACCACACCACACCACAACCAACGCACCACGCACGCACGTCACGCAACGCACACAAACACACGCACACACCAACGCACGCACGCACGCACGCACGCACGCAGCATACACACACACACACACACGCACGCACGCAACACACACGCACACACACCACTACACACAACAACGCACGCACGCACCACACCCCAGACACACAACTCAAACCAAACACACCACCACACCACACACGAAGCACCACACCCACACCCACTCACGCACGGACGCACGCCACGCACGCACGCACACACACACAGACAAACACACACGCACGCACGCAGGTACACAAACACCCGCACGTACGCACGCACGCACGCAAACACGCACACACACACACACACGCACGCACGGAAACACACACATACGCATGCATTCACGCACGCACGCACACACACACACGCATGCACGCACGCACACACTCACGCACGCACGCACAAACACACACACACACGCACGCACGCACGAACGCACGCACATACATACGCACGCACGCACCCAGGCAGACACACACACACACACACACACGCACGCACGCATGCGCGCAAGCACACACACACATACTCACGAACGCAAGCACGCACACACGCACACACAAATACACGCACGCACGCAAACACACACATACGCACGCACTCACGAACGCACTCACGAACGAACACACACAAACACACACGCACGCACGGACGTAGGCAGACACACACACACACACACGCACGCACGGACGCACACACACACACACATCCGCACGCACGCACGCACACACGCACACACACACAAACACGCACGCACGCAAAAACACAAACATATGCACGCACTCACGCACGCACGCACGCACGCACGCACACACGCACGCACGCACACACGCACGCACGCGCGCAAGCACGCACACACACATAAACACACACACCCACAAACGCACGCACGCACACACACAAACGCACGCACAAATACACAAAAACACACACACGCACGCACGCACACACACAAACGCACGTACGCACGCAAGCACGCACGCACACACACACACACGCACGCACGCACGCACACAAACACACCCGCACGCACGCACGCAAGTATGTACGCACACACACACACACGCACGCACGCACGCACACACACACCCGCAGGCACGCAGGCAGACACACACACACACACGCACTCACGCAGGCACGCACGCACACGCACGAACACATCTGCACGCACGCACGCACGCACGCACACACGCACACACAAAAACACGCAAGCACGCAAACACACACATACGCACGCACTCACGCACGCACGCACGCACACACGCACGCATGCACGCACGCAAGCACAAACACACACACACACATAAACACACGCACGCACGCACACACACACATATACGCACGTACTCACGCACGCCCGCACGCACGCACACACACACACACACGCACACACACACACACACGCACGCACCCACACACACACACCCGCATGCACGCACGGAAGCACGCACGCACGCACGCACACACACATACGCACACACGCACGCACGCACGCACGCACGCAAACATACGCACGGAAGCAGGCACACACACACACGCACACACACACACCTGCACACATACAAATACACGCACGCACACACACACCCGCAGGCATTAACCCACGCACACACACAAACACACAAACACACACACACACACACACACGCACGCACGCACAAACACACATATACGCACGCACTCACGCACGCACGCACGCACGCACACACACACACACACACAAGCACGCACGCATCCACGCACGCAAGCACGCACGCACGCACGCACATACGCACACACACACATACACACACACACACGCACGCAGGCACGCAAACATACACCCGCAAGCACGCACTCACGCACACACGCACAAACACAAACACACGCACACACGCACGCACACACACACACACATACGCACTCAATCACGCACGCACGTACGCACACACACACATACACACACACACACAGACACTCACACACACACACAAAAACGCACTCACTCACGCACGCACGCACGCACGCACACACACACACACCCGCACGCACGCACGCACGCACACACGCATACAAACACACGCACGCACGCACACACACATACGCACGCACTCATGCACGCACGCACGCACGCACATACACGCGCACACACGCACAAACTCACGCACGCACGCACACATACACCCGGAAGCACGCACGCACGCACGCATGCACGCACACACACACACACACGGACACAAGCAGGCTCGCAAAACCACACACACACGCACAAACACACACAAACACACACACGCACGCACGCACGCAAACGCACACCCACACGCACCCACGCAAGCACGCACGCACACACACACACGCACGCACGCACACACACGCACGCACGCACACACAAACACGAACGCACGTACTCAGGCACGCACGCACGCACGCACGCACATACACTCACACACGCACGCACGCACGCACACAAACACACGCACACACAAACACACACATACACACACACGCACGCACCCACACACACACACACTCACACGGACGCACGCACGCGCGTAGGCACGCACGCACGCACGCACACACACGCACGCACGGACACAAACACATATACGGACGCACTCGCGTAAGCACGCACGCAAGCACGCACACAAACAAACACACACACGCACACACGCACGCACGCACGCGCAAACATACACATACACACACACACGCACGCATGCAAGCACACACGCACACATATACACGCACGCTCGCACGCACGCACGCACGCACACACACACACCCTCACGAACGCACGCACGCACGCACACACGCACACACACACACGCACGCACGCACACACACACATACGCACGCACTCACGCACGCACGCACGCATGCACGCACGCACGCACAGACACACACACACGCACGCACGCACGCACGCACGCACGCACGCACACACACACACACACACACACACACAGACACACACACACACA
>NW_027264557.1:37500-40000 GCF_036320965.1 Panulirus ornatus | reverse complement strand
CACTCACGCACGCACTCACGAACGAAAGCACACACACACACACGCATGCAAGGACGCAGGCAGAAACACAAACACACACACACACGCACGCACGCACGCACACACACACACATCCGCACGCACGCACGCACACACGCACACAAACACGCAAGCACGCAAAAACACAAACATACGCACGCACTCACGCACGCACTCACGCAAACACGCACAAACGCACTCGGGCACGCATGCACGCACGCACGCGCGCACACACAAACACGCAAGCACGCAAAAACACAAACACACACACGCACGCACGCACACAAACACACGCACGCACGCACGCAAGCACGCACGCACAAACACACACACGCACGCACGCACGCACACACACCCTCACGCACAAACGCAAGCACGCACGCACACACACATACACGCACGCACGCACGCACACAAACACCCGCACGCAGGCAGGCAGACAAACACACACATATGCACGCACTCACGCACGCACGCACGCACACACGCACGCACGCACGCAAGCACAAACACACACATATACGCACGTACTAACGCACGCACGCACGCAAGCACACACATACACACACGCACACACACACACACGCTTGCACCCACAGACACACGCCCGCATGCACTCACGGAAGCACGCACACACGCACGCACAGACGCACACACACACAAACGCACGCACGGACACAAACACACATACGCACGGACTCAAGCACACACGCACACACACACATACGAACGCACTCACGCACTCACGCATACACAGACACACGCACGAACGCACGCACGCACGCAATTACGCACGCAGACACACACACACGCAAACACGCACGCACGAACGCACACACACACACACACACGCACACACACACACACACGCACGCACGCAGGTACACACACACCCGCACGCACGCACGCAAACACGCACGCACCCACGAACAAACACACACGCATGCACGCACGCACGCACACAAACATACGCACGCACGCACGCACGCGCGCAGGCACACACGCACACACACACGCACGCACTGACACACACACACATACGGACGCACTCGCGCAAGCAGGCACTCACGCACGCACACAAACAAACACACACACGCACGCACGCACGCACACACGCACGCACGCACGCACACACGCACGCACGCACGCGCAAACACACATATACACACACAGGCACGCACGCACGCACGCTAGCACACACAGACACCCGCACGAACGCACGCACGCACGCAAACACACACATACGAACGCACTCACGCACTCACGCATACACAGACACACACGCACGAACGCACGCACGCACGCACTTACGCACGCAGACACACACACACGCAAACACGCACGCACGAACGCACACACATACACACACGCACACACACACACAATCACGCACGCAGGTACACACACACCCGCACGCACGCACGCAAGCACGCACGCACCCACGAACAAACACACACGCACGCACGCACGCACACAAACATACGCACGTACTCACGCACGCACGCACGCACGCACGCACACACACAAACACACACGCACGCACACACACACACACCCTCACACACACACACACACACACACATACACGTACCCACCCACAAACACACACCCGCACGCACGCACGAACGCACGCAGCACGCACACACACACAGACAAAAACACACTCGCACGCACGCAGGTACACACACACCCGCACGCACGCACGCACGCACGCAAACACGCACACACACACACACACGCACGCACTCACGCACACACACACGCACACACACAAAAACACACACACGCACACACATACGCACGCACTCACGCACGGAAGGACGCACGCACGCAAGCACACACGCACACACACACACGTTCGCACCCATACACACACACATACGCACGCACTCACGCACACACGTACGCACACAAACACACGAACGAACGCACGCACGCACTTACGCACGCAGACACACACACACACGCACACACGCACGCACGCACGCACATACACACACGTACACACACACACAAACACAAACACACACGCACGCAGGTACAAACACTCCCGCACACACGCACCCAAGCACGCAAACACACACATACGCACGCACTCACACACGCACGCACGCACACACGCACCCACGCACGCACGCAAGCACAAACACAAACACACACACAAAACACACGCACGCACGCACATACACACATATACGCACGTACTCACGCACGCACGCACGCACGCACACACACACACACACACACACGCACACACACACACACACGCATGCACCCACACACACACACCCGCATGCACCCACGGAAGCACGCACGCACGCACTCACACACACATACGCACGCACGCACGCACACACGCACGCATGGACACACACGCACGGAAGCACGCACACACACACCCGCAGGCATGCACCCACGCACACACAAACACACAAACACACACACACACACACGCACGGACGCACACACACACATACGCACG
>NW_027264557.1:25000-27500 GCF_036320965.1 Panulirus ornatus | reverse complement strand
ACACACACACACCCACACACACACACACACACACACACACACACACGTAGACACCCACAAACACACACCCGCACGCACGCACGCACGCACGCACGCACACCCACACACACAGACAAACACACACACGCACGCACGCAGGTACACACACACACCCGCACGAACGCACGCACGCACGCAAACACGCGCACACACACACACACGCACGCACTCACGCACACACACACACACACAAAAACACACACACGCACACACATAGGCACGCACTCACGCACGGAAGGACGCACGCACGCAAGCACACACGCACACACACACACGCACGCACGTATACACACACACATACGCACGCACTCACGCACGCACGCACGCACACACACACGCACACACTAACGCACGCACGCACACACACACACGCACACACACACACAAACACACACACACACGCACGCAGGTACACACACACCCGCACGCACGCACCCAAGAACGAACGCAAAAACGAACACGCACACACACACTCACGCACGCACGCACGCACAAACACATTCGCACGTACTTACGTACGCACGCACGCACGCACGCACACAAACAAACACACACGCACGCATGCACGCACACACACACACACCCATACACACACAAACACACACACGCACCCACCCAGAAACATACACTCGCACGCACTCACGGACGCACGCACGTACGCACGCACACACACACAAACAAACACACACACGCACGCACGCAGGTACACACACACCCGCAATCACGCACGCACGCACGCAACCACGCACACACACACACATGAACGCACGGACACACACACATACGCATGCATTCACGCAGTCACGCACGCACGCACACACACACACACGCACGCACGCACGCACACACTCACGCACGCACGCACAAACACACACACACACGCACGCACGCACGAACGCACGCACACACACACGCACGCACGCACGCAGGCAGACACACACATACACACACACACGCACGCAAGCACGCACGCACACACACACATCCGCACGCACGCACTCAAGCACGCACACACGCACACACAAACACACGCACGCACGCAAACACAAACACATAAGCACGCACTCATGCACGCACTCACGAACGCACGCACACACACACACGCGCACTTACGGACGCAGGCAGACACACACACACGCACGCACGCACTTACGCACACACACATCCGCACGCACGCACGTACGCACGCACACACGCACACACAAACACGCACGCATGCAGGCACGCACGCACACACACACATCCGCACGCACGCACTCAAGCACGCACACACGCACACACAAACACACGCACGCACGCAAACACACACACATACGCACGCACTCACGAACGCACGCACACACACACACGCACGCACGGAGGCAGGAAGACACACACACACACGCACGCACGCACGCACTCACGCACACACACACACATCCGCACGCACGCACCTACGCGCATACACACACACACACACGCACGCACCCTCGAACGCACGCACACACACACGCACGCACGCACGCAGGCAGACACACACATACACACACGCACGCACGCAGGCACGCACGCACACACACACATCCGCACGCACGCACTCAAGCACGCACACACGCACACACAAACACACGCACGCACGCAAACACAAACACATACGCACGCACTCACGCACGCACTCACGAACGCACGCACACACACAAGCACGCACGGACGCAGGCAGACACACACACACACAAGCACGCACGCACTCATGCACACACAAATATCCGCACGCACGCACGCACGCACGCACGCACACACAAACACACAAACACGCACGCACACACGGACACACATACGAAGGCATTCACGCACGCACGCACTCACGCACACACAAAAACACGCACGCACGCACCCACGCACTCACGCACGCACGCACAAACACACAAACACACACGCACGCACGCACGAACGCACGCACACACACACGCACGCACGCAGGAAGACACACACAAACACGCACGCACGCAGGAAGGCACGCACACACACACATCCGCACGCACGCAATCAAGCACGCACACACGCACACACAAACACACGCACGCACGCAAACACACACATACGCACGCACTCAAGAACGCACGCACACACACACAAACGCACGCAGGGACGCAGGCAGACACACAAACACACACGCACGCACGCACGCACTCACGCACACACACACACATCCGCACGCAAGCACGCACGCACGCACGCACGCAAAAACCCACACACACACACATACACACGCACGCCCGCACGCACGCACCTACGCACGTATGCACGCATGCACGCACGCACACACACACACCTGCAAACACCCGCACGCACGCATGCACGCACGCAGACACGCAAACACACACACACACGCACGCAATCACACACACACACGCACACACACACACACGCACGCAAGCACCCACACACACACACACTCACGCATGCACGCACGCACGCACAC
>NW_027264556.1:0-20616 GCF_036320965.1 Panulirus ornatus | reverse complement strand
TACACATGACAGCCTTAGAGGACTTCTGAGTGCGAACACGAATGTGGTGGCACTTTTTTTTGTCAGTTTTTTCCGGGCGTTACTCGCCATTACTATTATCCATGAATATCAGCAATGATATATAATCATTATCTATTACCTTATTATCAATTGTTATCATTTTTATTACCATCATGCCCGATATTATTGATATGATATTATTATTATTAATATATTATTATCTCATTTTACCATATGATACATAGATATCAATATGTTATTGATTATCATTAGTCTTTTCATTATCATTAATGATATTATTATCATTAATATCAATATCTTAATTTCATTATTACTATCTGACCTTCTTGTGGGGCCACCATCCCCCACTGGTGGCCCCGACACTAACCCGACCATGTCATCCTCCCTACGGCACTGGAGAATGGCCTTTTACCATGGATGACTGACTGTCCATGGTGGATATAGCCATGGATGACTGTTCCATGGTGGATATATCCATGGTTGACTGTCAATGGTGGGATATAGCCATGGATGACTGTATATGGTGGGATATAGCCAGGGATGATTTGGATAGCTGAATGAAATAGTTATTTACAATTGATCTTGATATCTCGTTAAATAGAAATATGCAGTAATAATATGGCACATCCCCACACATTCCCGGAGACAGTTGGGTCACCAGACTCCACAGCCTTCATTGGGCTATCAGTCAAGACGCCAAACCCCTCGCTATCCTCCGCCAAGTCATCACCAGACACTACAGCTTCAGACTTCACCTTTTGGGCCACATCATCAGTCACAACTTCAGACTTCACCTCCTCCGCTACTCCATCAGTCACAACTTCAGACTTCACCTCTTCGGCTACATCATCTGTCACAACTTCAGACTTCACCTCTTCGGCCACATCATCAGTCACAACTTCAGACTTCACCTCTTCGGCTACATCATCTATCACAACTTCAGACTTCACCTTGTGGGCCACATCATCAGTCACAACTTCAGACTTCACCTCTTCGGCTACATCATCAGTCACAACTTCAGACTTCACCTTTTCGGCTACTCCATCAGTCACAACTTCAGACTTCACCTCTTCGGCTACATCATCTGTCACAACTTCAGACTTCACCTTTTCGGCTACATCATCAGCCACAACTTCAGACTTCACCTCTTCGGCTACATCATCAGCCACAACTTCGGACTTCACCTCTTCGGCTACATCACCAGACACAGCTGTCAGACTCACGCACACTATCATTAATTTTTCATTAGGTATTTGTTATTATCATTTTACTGTGAGTTGCATAGAGTTAGATGCATGTTGCCACGGGCTCACTGTTCCCACGGGCTACTGTTAATCAGGATGTTTGAACACGTAAGAGCTGATCTGTTATTTGAACACGTTGTTGAATGAGTGATGACGGACTCCAATATAACCCCTGCCAGTGTGACCTGAGGGGACACACTGGCCAGCATCGTCACACTGTTCACTAGAGTGTGTCGTAGTGTCATAAGACTATAGCCCAGAGTACTACAGATGGACGTACACGTTTTGTTGTAATAAATCTACAAAGGCCGCCTGATCTTCATTGAGTACCACAGACGAAGAAGACCTGATTTCCTTCCTCTCAACTCAACCTTACAAATGGTGGCAGTGACGTAAGAACCCACGTGACCACACACGACCGTCACATCTGCTTCATATTTCTACGTCTGGTGTTGCCAGCAGTCATACAAGCCTACCTGACACAGTCCTGGTGCTCCCTCCTGTGGACGTTAAGGGCGGAACCCACGGCCGGCTACGTGCTCCATCACCCGTACCTCAATGCATTGAAGATACGCCTTTATTGCATTGCTGACACTGTGTCGCTTGCAAGGTCATCAAGACAGCGCCACCGCCGTGCAGTGTTGTCATCACATCCAGACGTGTCAAGCAAGGTCAGCCATCCTGCCAACACCAACGTGGAGGTCATCTTGTCAACCGCTCCAGAGACGCGTCATCATCAGCCGTGGCGACATCCCAGACGTCAGCATCGCGTGGTCCAGCCCTTGTCGCTCACTCAACTTTCCTGCTAGCGAGCCGCTACTCTGCACACATCTTCACCTCGCTACACCCAGCGAGCCGCTACTCTGCACACATCTTCACCTCGCTACACCCAGCGAGCCGCTACTCTGCACACATCTTCACCTCGCTACACCCAGCGAGCCGCTACTCTGCACACATCTTCACCTCGCTACACCCAGCAAGCCGCTACTCTGCACACATCTTCACTTCGCTACACCCAGCGAGCCGCTACTCTGCACACGTCTCCACCTCGCTACACCCAGCGAGTCGCTACTCTGCACACATCTTCACCTCGCTACACCCAGCGAACCGCTACTCTGCACACGTCTTCACCTCGCTACACCCAGCCAACCGCTACTCTGCACACATCTTCACCTCGCTACACCCAGCGAACCGCTACTCTGCACACGTCTCCACCTCGCTACACCCAGCGAGCCGCTACTCTGCACACGTCTCCACCTCGCTACACCCAGCCTGCCGCTACTCTGCAAACGTCTCCACCTCGCTACACCCAGCGAGCCGCTACACTGCACACGTCTCCACCTCGCTACACCCAGCCAGCCGCTACTCTGCACACGTCCCCACCTCGCTACACCCAGCGAGCCGCTACTCTGCACACGTCTCCACCTCGCTACACCCAGCCAGCCGCTACTCTGCACACGTCTCCACCTCGCTACACCAAGCATGCCGCTACTCTGCACACGTCTCCACCTCGCTACACCCAGCCAGCCGCTACTCTGCACACGTCTCCACCTCGCTACGCTACACCCAAGACGTCTTCGTGAGCGAATCTCCCATTCAGATAAGAACTATGTCAAAATGGTTCACTCTGTGAGGTATGCTCGTTTTGGTGTTACTAGTTCCTAGTCTATAAATATAGACATATATATACTTTTGGGTAATATGATTATTCATCTTTGTAGTTTAGCAAATTAATCTACGTTTTCAGTTATTCTTGCATATATTCTTTCTTATGTTTTCATACATTGGTACTATTGTTTTTAGTGATGATTACTTTCATATATAGAGTCTTGTATTGATATGTTATACTGTTATGCCAGCCTTTTTATTGCCTTAATTTCATCATGATATTTTTAAATGATATTCACGTTATGTATTTTGGATTAGGACAATTGTGTTAATTGTATTTTGATTTTTCCGAGGGGATTATTACTTAAACACTTTAAGTCAGATTGTATTACATGTCCGAAGATATTCCACGCGGTAATCGTAAATGTTCATATGTACTTAGGAATTTACCTAGAATCCCTTATTATAAACGGAACCAACCTTCTAAAATGGCGACGTCACACAAAGTTGTTTTGACAGATTCTGGTGACACAGATGACCCACAGAAACCTTCTCACACGTTACCACACCCACACCCACCTCCCCCGCCACCTCACAAAAACTCAGGACAATCAAATCCTTCACAAAAAACTGTTTTCACACTAAAACAAGCTAGGGAACCACACGAGTTATTTGATGGTAAACTGTCAAATTTTGATCGGTGGATCAGAAATGCAGAGGACATTGTTGAACATAATGGTGATTCAGGAGACAGAGCGCTTATATCGGCTGCTAGAAACCTCATTGATTTCAACCAGCCTAACAATTAAGCTAGGGTTGTCTATGACTCAGATGACATTGGAAACTGTACATCTTGGGAGGAATTTATAACGTTGTTTACATCAGGTTGTGAGGAATCATTCTCAGATAGTTTACTACACGTCCTTTTACGTGCTCTTAACACAACATACTTGGATGATACGTCAGTCCCTGATCACTGGAGTACCTTACATGGAAGAATGAGATTAGTTAGGCAGGCTTATGAATCCTTACCCTGGATATCGGCCATGATGAATCCTGAAACTCATGTGCAAACACTCATGCGTTTATTACACATAACCTTCATTCTCAAAGACCTGACCTCCAGACGTAAGACGACGGTTACTTAATGAGAACATCGACCCATCATTGTGGGTCGGTAACAAAAGTGTTGAATTACACTCAAAAGAAAGGTGGTTATTCCAACACCAAGACACTGGGGAGAGTGTCGGCTTCCCAAAGTGTGACGTAACATTCTAGTGGTCAACACAATCATTCTTCTCATGGTCAAATACAGCGATTCAGTGATGACAAACACTCACATAAAGTGACGTGCTTCCGGTGTGGCCAACCAGGACATAAAGCGAATGTGTGTCCTTACACATGGGACTCATTCTCACGTGAGCCTCGACCAGAACAACAAACGCAGTCAACGACCCATGTCATCACAGCCTCGGTCGTCACAATTCTGCTGACCGAGTCATAATTTCCTGCACAGTCAGACACCAAGGTGACCTTCACCTGCTCTCGCCCAACAACACCACACATGTGTTCATATCATAAGAACGCTTGACACACTTCAGCCCAGCCTCAGCTAGACACACTTCAGCCCAGCCTCAGCTAGACACACTTCAGCCCAGCCTCAGCTAGACACACTTCAGCCAAGCCTCAGGTAGACACACTTCACTTCAGCCAAGCCTCAGCTAGACACACTTCAGCTGAGCCTCAGCTAGACAGACGTCATCTAACACAGGTTCATCATGTCATTATCAACAATGACAATCTCTCTCTCATGACAAGACTCCATCACATAAGGAACTCTTAAGACGTTTTCGTTCTTCGCCATTTTCTCACATTACAAGTTTCGATTTAGTGGGTTCTTTCCAGGATAAGCCAATCACAATCTTTCTAGACAGCGGCGCGGAAGCAGATGTCATTCATTATGATTTTATTCAACCATTAATGGGGCGCACTCAACTTGTTCAATGCTCGGTCTTTTACCCATCCCTTCAAAGTATCTCAAATGAAAATCTCGACGTAAGGGGCACTATTAAAATGGACATTCGCATAGGCGACTCGGTCATGACCGTCACCCCTTATATTGTTTGTGGTGTAACTTTTCCTGCTAACTTGTTACTAGGACGCCACTCTATGTGTGGCACAACATAAGATCTGTCCTATTTATCATGTGGTTTGTGTTGATGATACGTTCTTGCCATTGTCAGAGAAGAGTTCTCACTCAGTCAGCGTCATTAATACATCTGCTCCCACGTCCTGCTTCACGGTAGACAATACTCATCCTTTTTACTTTTCTACTCATCATTGTCCTGGTAAACTGAGAACCAACATGACTCTGCATAGTAACACATTAACGAAGGTTCCTCTCTCACTTTCTCGAACATGCATGAATGATCATGGACTGAGACATAGTCAGGGTGATCTCGCACTAAGAGTAGTTGCTGAACCTTCATCACTAACTGTCACACGACTATCCACGATGGACGCCTCTATTCATGAGACCGCAGATAGAGAGGTCACCATATACATTGCCAATACGGGACCCCACTCCTGTCCGTCTCCGTAGAGGGGCCAAGCTTGTGGAATTCTCCTTTTTGAAGTCCGGAATTCAAGACGAGGAGTTGCATGAGTTTAATATCCGTCTAGTCTCACATTCCATTAACCCACCACCACCTACTCCTCCTACCCCTGACTCAGTAGTGCACGGCTTGAGTCAGCTCCCCACCATCACCCCTGACATGATATCCAAGGTAGGATTAACCAAACATGTTGACCAGTTAACAGACTTACTTAACCAGTATAGGTCTACTATTGCCTTATCAGGAGAACCACTCGGTAGAACTCATTTGGATGTTCACATTATTAACTTAGAGAAAAACACACGTCCCATTTACGTCCCAGCCTATCGACTGCCACACGCGCACAGAGACATAGCAAACTTGTTCAGGACATGTTGAAAGATAAGGTCATAGAGGAATCACGATCACCATGGAATTTACCACTTCTGATAGTTCCGAAAAAGGACGGAACTTTTAGACCCAGTCATAGATTTTAGAAAACTCAACAACAAGGTCACTTTGAAAGATGGTTTCCCATTACCAGTGGTATCAGAGCTTCTTCATAGCCTCGGTAACAATAAGGTATTTTCAACTTTGGATTTATTGAGTGGATTTTGGCAGATTCCCTTGTCAAAGGAAAGCCGCCCCCTGACTGTGTTCAGTACGCCAGATGGTCATTGGCAGTTCATATGCATCATGGCCTTCGGTCTTCATTCCTCACCGGTGATCACCTTCTCAAGGTTAATGACTAACATCTGTCGTCACATGTTGGGCCAAGATGTATTGGTTTATCTTGATGATATAATTGTCATGTCTCCAGATATTGCTTCTCATTTCAAAAGTCTTGAGAGAGTATTTCTACGACTTAATGATGCGAACCTAAAAGTCAAGTTATCCAAATGTTCCTTTCTACAAACAAGAATTAATTACTTAAGTCACACCGTTGATGAAAACGGTATTCAACCTAATGCAGATAAAGTAAAAACAATTGTAGAATGGCCAGTCCCTTCCACAACAGACAAGGTCAAATCATTCCTTGGGTTAGAAGAATATTATCGAAGATTTATCGCTATTTTCGCGAAGATCGCAAACCCCCTTACTTCACTTCCGAAACAGGGAGTTACATTCCAGTAGTCTACAGCGCAAGAAATGCGTTTAACTTACTCAAGCAACACTTGATCGAGGCGCCTATCCTTCGATTTCCCAACTTTGAGAAACCCTTCCTTTTGCACACAGATGCTTGTAAACAGGGTCTTGGAGCTGTACTTATTCAGGAGTTGAATAAGGGTAGACTTTTTCCCATAGCCTATGCGAGCCATTCATGTTCAAAGATGGAATCGAAATACTCAGTAACTGAGTTAGAAGGCGTTGCAGTTGTTTGGTCACTCAAACATTTTAAAGAATACATATATGGTTACCCTATTACAGTTTATACAGATCACAGAGCACTGGTAGGTATTTTTCAACAACAGGAAAGTTTCAGAGATGGTTTTTAACTCCACAAGCATTTGACCCAGATTTTCGTTTTGTTTCTGGCTCATCCAATGTAGCTGCAGACGCGCTTTCCCGCAGAGTGGGTGCAGTCACTGTAAATAATAGCCTCGTAGATTTTGATGTAGAGAGGTTGAGACAGCATCAACGGGATGACCCAGTCTGGGGTCGTCATAGAATTCCTAGAGGGTATGAGATCTTCCTTGGATGCTAAAACAGTTGTTCCAGTCAGAGAATTGTATTTAGCACAGTGAGGGAGTCTTGTGCAGGGACGCGAAATTAGGAGTGCTCGCCCGTGTTGTTAAACAAACAACCATTCCAACAGCATTAGTACGGGATTTCTTGAAGTTAGCACATGATTCAACCCAGGCCGCACACCCAGGCGCAGATAGATGCTATAAGCAAACTCGTTTGAGATATTTTTGGCCAAGAAAGCAGAAAAGCATTACGTATGATATTTTGAGGTGCCAAACCTGTAACACACACAAGGGAAGTCCCACGACCCTGCAGACTGTGTTGAAATATCCTTTACCTTCATATCTATGGGAAAGAGTTCATATGGACATATTAGGAGGTTTTCCTAGGGCCATGGCAGGCTACAGATACATTTTAGTAATTACTGATGCCTTCACGAGATATTGTGAATTAGTCCCAGTTCAAAATAAAGACGCAGCCACTGTCGCAATGGCGTTCAAAAAACATATCTTAGACAGATATGATGCGCCGAAGATTTTAGTCACAGATAATGGAGGGGAATTTGATAACTCATTATTAGAAGAACTCTGTAAATTGTATAACATAAGTAAATGTAATATAATGGCACATCACCCAGCCTCGAATGGCTTGGCAGAAAGGTTGAACCGTAAGATCCTCCAGTGTCATCCCACCAACATTAATTTTGATCATGATGAATGGGATGAGTACCTGTTTGATGTCCAATGTTCATTAAGCGTAGCATATCATAAGTCAATTGGAGACACACACTTCCATGCCTTACACGGTTTTGATAAAGTGTTGCCGTATGACATAATTGCGTCCCCTCCTTCATGTCCAGCGGTCCAGAAATCAGTTGTTGCGGAAAAATATCGCACGACTCAATTGATTCATCAAAGGGTCAAGGAAAATCTAGATGAAGCCACTACAACCCTCACGAGCCAGGCTGATAAATACGTGAAAGCATCAAAGGTGGCTCCCGGACTCTTGGTAATGGTGCAGGAATTAAACTCAAGAATTGAGGTTCCTAAACTTGACACAAAATTTTTTGGTCCCTATAGAGTCTTAGTTCATTTAAAGAGACATAAGTTTAGGGTTCGACATCTAAATACAGTTGACATTCGTGAAGAACATGAGGACCACTTGAAAGTTTTACAGTATTCTGAACATGATCATCCCGGTACCACAACAGACAACACTCCTCAAACCCCAAACAATGTCACCCAACCAACTTCTACCACAGTTCAGACTGTCCCCACACCAGAACCGACCACCCTCACAACACCACCACACACACATCAGTATTCATTAAGACCTCGCCTTTAAGAAGTTGCTAAGTTTATCATTTTACAGGCTCTTACTTCTCATGTCCTTATGGTGTCTTCCTGTATATGACACCATGTCAGTACCAAGCGCCATTCTCACGACTCCCCGCGAGGTCCGCCTCGTGAGGGACACAGTCTCAGTTAAGTTGGTGAATGTAGGTTTGCGGCAGGGGTGTTTGATATCTCCATGGTTGTTTAATTTGTTTATGGATGGGGCTGTTTGGGAGGTGAATGCAAGAGTTTTGGAAAGATGTGCAAGTATGCAGTCTGTTGTGGATGAGGGAGCTTGGTAAGTGAGTCAGTTGTTGTTCGCTGATGATACAGCACTGGTGGATGATTTGGGTGAGAAATTGCAGAAGCTGGTTACTGAGTTTGGTAAAGTGTGTGAAAGAAGAAAGCTGAAAGTAAATGTGAATAAGAGCAAGGTTATTAGGTACAGTAGGGTTGAGGGTCAAGTCAATTGGGAGGTAAGTTTGAATGGAGAAAAACTGGAGGAAGTGAAGTGCTTTAGATATCTGTGAGTGGATTTGGCAGCGGATGGAGCCATGGAAGTGGAAGTGAATCATAGGGTGGAGAAGGGGGCGAAAATTCTGGGAGCGTTGAAGAATGTGGGAGCGTTGAAGAATGTGTGGAAGTCGAGAACGTTATCTTGGAAAGCAAAAATGGGTATGTTTGAAGGAATAGTGGTTCCAGCAATATCATATGGTTGGGAGGCGTGGGCTATAGACAGAGTTGTGCGGAGGAGGGTGGATGTGCTGGAAATGAGATGTTTGAGGACAATATGTGGTGTGAGGTGGTTTGATCGAGTAAGTAATGAAAGGGTAAGAGAGGTCTGTGGTAACAAAATGAGTGTGGTTGAGAGAGCAGAAGGGGGTGTTTTGAAATGGTTTGGCCACATGAAGAGAATGAGTGGGGAAAGTTTGACAAAGAGGATATATGCGTCAGAGGTAGAGGGAACGAAGAGAAGTGGGAGACGAAACTGGAGGTGGAAAGATGGAGTGAAAAGATTTTGTGTGATCGGGGCCTGAACATGGTGGAGGATGAAAGGTGTGCAAGGAATAGAATGAATTGGAACGATGTGGTGAACCAGGGCATGTGAAGCGTCTGGGGTAAACCATGGAAAGTTTTACGGGGCTTGGATGTGGAAAGGGAACTGTGGCTTCGGTGCATTATACATGACAGCTAGAGACTGAGTGTGAACGAATGTGGCCTTTGTTGTCTTTGCCTAGTGCTACCTCGCGCACATGCGTGAGCAGGGGGTTGTCATTTCATGTGTGGTGGGGTGGCGACGGAAGTTAACAAGGGCAGACAGTATGAATTATGTACATGTGTATATATATATATATATATATATATATATATATATATATATATATATATATATATATATATATATATATATATATATATATATATATATATATATATATATATATATATATATATATATAGGGTGTTTTGGTCGAGGTGGTGTGCAAAGTGAGAGGGTTAGGGAAAATGATTTGGTAAACAGAGAAGAGGTAGTAAAAGCTTTGCGGAAGATGAAAGCCGGCAAGGCAGCAGGTTTGGATGGTATTGCAGTGGAATTTATTAAGAAAGGGGGTGACTGTATTGTTGACTGGTTGGTAAGGTTATTTAATGTATGTATGACTCATGGTGAGGTGCCTGAGGATTGGCGGAATGCGTGCATAGTGCCATTGTACAAAGGCAAAGGGGATAAGAGTGAGTGCTCAAATTACAGAGGTATAAGTTTGTTGAGTATTCCTGGTAAATTATATGGGAGGGTATTGATTGAGAGGGTGAAGGCATGTACAGAGCATCAGATTGGGGAAGAGCAGTGCGGTTTCAGAAGTGGTAGAGGATGTGTGGATCAGGTGTTTGCTTTGAAGAATGTATGTGAGAAATACTTAGAAAAGCAAATGGATTTGTATGTAGCATTTATGGATCTGGAGAAGGCATATGATAGAGTTGATAGAGATGCTCTGTGGAAGGTATTAAGAATATATGGTGTGGGAGGAAAGTTGTTAGAAGCAGTGAAAAGTTTTTATCGAGGATGTAAGGCATGTGTACGTGTAGGAAGAGAGGAAAGTGATTGGTTCTCAGTGAATGTAGGTTTGCGGCAGGGGTGTGTGATGTCTCCATGGTTGTTTAATCTGTTTATGGATGGGGTTGTAAGGGAGGTAAATGCAAGAGTCCTGGAAAGAGGGGCAAGTATGAAGTCTGTTGGGGATGAGAGAGCTTGGGAAGTGAGTCAGTTGTTGTTCGCTGATGATACAGCGCTGGTGGCTGATTCATGTGAGAAACTGCAGAAGCTGGTGACTGAGTTTGGTAAAGTGTGTGGAAGAAGAAAGTTGAGAGTAAATGTGAATAAGAGCAAGGTTATTAGGTACAGTAGGGGTGAGGGTCAAGTCAATTGGGAGGTGAGTTTGAATGGAGAAAAACTGGAGGAAGTGAAGTGTTTTAGATATCTGGGAGTGGATCTGTCAGCGGATGGAACCATGGAAGCGGAAGTGGATCATAGGGTGGGGGAGGGGGCGAAAATTTTGGGAGCCTTGAAAAATGTGTGGAAGTCGAGAACATTATCTCGGAAAGCAAAAATGGGTATGTTTGAGGGAATAGTGGTTCCAACAATGTTGTATGGTTGCGAGGCGTGGGCTATGGATAGAGATGTGCGCAGGAGGATGGATGTGCTGGAAATGAGATGTTTGAGGACAATGTGTGGTGTGAGGTGGTTTGATCGAGTAAGTAACGTAAGGGTAAGAGAGATGTGTGGAAATAAAAAGAGCGTGGTTGAGAGAGCAGAAGAGGGTGTTTTGAAATGGTTTGGGCACATGGAGAGAATGAGTGAGGAGAGATTGACCAAGAGGATATATGTGTCGGAGGTGGAGGGAACGAGGAGAAGAGGGAGACCAAATTGGAGGTGGAAAGATGGAGTGAAAAAGATTTTGTGTGATCGGGGCCTGAACATGCAGGAGGGTGAAAGGAGGGCAAGAAATAGAGTGAATTGGAGTCATGTGGTATACAGGGGTTGACGTGCTGTCAGTGGATTGAAGCAAGGCATGTGAAGCGTCTGGGGTAAACCATGGAAAGCTGTGTAGGTATGTATATTTGCGTGTGTGGACGTGTGTATGTACATGTGTATGGGGGGGGGGGGGGTTGGGCCATTTCTTTCGTCTGTTTCCTTGCGCTACCTCGCAAACGCGGGAGACAGCGACAAAGTATAAAAAAAAAAAAAAAAAAAAAAAAATATATATATATATATATATATATATATATATATATATATATATATATATATATATATATATATATATATATATATATATATATATATATATATATATATATATATATATATTGGAAAGGATCACAATTTTGCGCGTGATCAAGATATTCCTATGAGTCCATGGGGAAAATGAAACACGAAAACTTCCCAAGTGCACTTTCGTGTAATAATCACATCATCAGGGGAGACACAAGAGAGAAATATAACAGTCAGTTGATATGCATCGAAGAGACGAAGCTAGGATGCCTTTTGGTAAACATGTGATTGACCAAAACATACAACGAGCGTTCATAAACTTGTCATTTTACAAATCTTATCAACAATAAAGTTATCTAATTTGTATAGACCATCACTAATATTAAGATTATAATTCTTTTGTATTTAATAGTAGAAGAATCAATAATATTTCTCTTGGTAATAGAGTTAGAGTTAATAACTGAGATGGCGTTACTCCAGTCAATACAATGATCATAGTTTTTAAAATGATTAAACAAGACATTTTATGTTGGTCAGACTGGTAAGGATCTTTCTGTAATACTTAAGCAACATAAATATAGTATAAGAACGGGACAAGAATCAAATGCCTTGTTTAATCTTGTGTGTGTGTGTGTGTGTGTGTGTGTGTGTGTGTGTGTGTGTGTGTGAGTTTGTGTGTGTGCAAATATCAATAAAATGGCAGGAGTGGATTATACATACAAAAGAGGTGCTCATTAAAGAAAGATAAAATACTGAATAGTGGTGAAAACCTTTGTATTTATTCCATTGAGAAAGTAGTAAATTGAATTATATCTAGAGGGTAATAAGTTTTCAAGTAAGAATGAAATTTGTTCTTCAACAAAATCAAACAGAAAATAAAAAAAAAAATCATAAAAGCCTAATGCGTTTGTGTTGCTTATCCAGGCCCATTTTTACTAAGTAATGTTGGGACGGCTCCACCCACTTTAATCACTTGAGTACATAGAATATATGATCGTCGATGTTAAAGAGTTTTCCCTTTTGATGTTATCCTTAAGATAAAGGTTAAGGAAAGTGAGATAGAGCTTAACGTTAAAGTTAGGATAGCTAAGGCATCCTTGATCATATAATCACTAGTCAGGTGTTAATATAGGTTAGGTTAGGTTCAGTATCCTTCATCAGGTCACCATTACCAAGGTGTTGTTATGTTGGGTCAAGCAACTTTAAACCAACTTTCAGTATTATTTACTCATAAATCTTTAAGTTCTAATAACCCAAAATATTTAGAGTAGATAGGGTAGAAACTGATGGAAGCCATTTCTAACATTCTTGCATAACCTGACCTCTCGCCTTCCCAAAACATAGCCATCCCAGCTTGGATATTGTACTACTGTGGTCGTCAACTAATTTGAAAAGGAAGAGATTGAATGGAGAAATTACTGAGGTAATCTCCAAAGATGATTACTGGTCTGAGAAACAAATTCATAGAGCAGATTAAACGACGTAAATCCATTCAGCTTTACGGAAAAGAAGTTTAAGAGATCCTATACAGGTATTTGAAGTTATTGTAATGGCATCCCTTTAAGCTTTATATTTTTACTTCCTATAACTAGTTCCAACAATTAAAACAATATTCAGCATTGTGATTTAAGTGACTGACTTTAGGATGCATTTGGATCTGTCAAAAATTGTATTTAGCAAATACTTCAACTTTCAACTGACCCATTATATATTTTTATTCATTTCATCTCAGTTTTATCACCTTTCTGTTACTGTTTAATATCAACAGTAGTCCGTCTACGTAGTTGGGGCTCTGAAGCAAAGGAAACTTTTTCTAACCTAGGTTAGGGTAGCATCTAAACCAAACCTAAATGACCTTATCTTAGAAATATGTTCAGACAGTACATTCTGAAAATATTTCTTAAGGTAAGGTCGTGGGAATTAGTTTAGGTGCTAAATAAACCTTGGCTAGAAAAAGTTTGCTCTAAAGCCACAACTAGTTGAAAGGCCTACTTTAAGTGGTGCTATTGAAATTCATTTGCTCCAGTGTGCTCCTCCGTCCGTTTGTTTTATGTCCATCTAAAGATGCATACGTTCAATTTTTGATGTAGATTGATTTCCTATCTTAGTTCGTCTACGGAATTCTACATCTTCAGTTCAGCACACCATTGTGGTAATGAAGGGAAAGTCACCACATTTACAAGCCGAGTGTACGCAGCTTATCCCACCTCGTTAGAGAGAAAACTTACCTGTATTTGAATTAATGAACGGAAACAGAGAAGACAAAATTTTATAACACATTTATTATGCAATTATATAATTTATATTATATACATTACCACATTTCCTGCACTTTCCATCACAAATTTGCTGAGGTCATAACCTTGTAGTTACCATTACCTTACAACCTTAAGGATGGTGGTCTACAACACCTCTAGATTGATGGAGAAAACGAAAAGTTTCGTTTTACTATTAAGACCACAGAAATGCGGTAATTCCACTTCACTACCACTGACTGCTAGTTATTTTACTTGTTGATTTTCACGGCTAAGATTTTCATCCTCTGAGCGAAGCCATACAATAATCGTCCTTATCTACTCTGAGCATTGGATAGTCTCCTGATGATCAAGATTGCTGTTTTGGTCGTCCGTTTCCCTTGTTACTGCTGCGCCTCACTGCACACCTTACATGAGTGCCTTCCACAGTATTAGGGACAGCTGCTGGGCCTCACTGTAGCTACTTCTGGGACGGTTGCCAATCTTCCTCGTATTCCCTCATGACCACAGCGCCAAACCGACTCCCGCCATCAGGCCGAAACGCACAAACATTTCTGACAAAATTGAGACAACCGCTTTCGCGTCAGTTTTGACACCAAGTGAATTTATACGACAATTACGTTCAAGATGCTTGGTTTTTCGTTCATGGATTGAACAGAAGCAACCAACGATGGTTGCTACTGCCCAATCCATGAAGTCCCCCCCACCACGGAAAGGTAACCAAGCTTCGGGGGGGATGGGTGTTTACCCTGACGCCAACGGAGAAACTCAATATTAGTGCAGAGATCTTTTCCTCGGTAAAGAAAGTGTAGCCGGACTCCGCCCTCATGAGGTTACTGCACGACAGCAAAGATCACCCTTTGGTAGGCTGTGCTATAGGCAGCACAGCTCCGTCAAAGATCTCACTCCATAAGTGAACTTATATAGATTCCTTTTTGAACATTTTGTCTTGTCTATAAGGAACTCATCGGTTCTTCTCCAGTGAAAGCAAAAAATCATCGAGAAATTCATTTGCTTCCTCAATATCAGGATCTTGTGGCTCTGTGTGGGGGACGGGGCTGGTGGGCTGTGTGTCTGGCTGTGTCTGGAGAGCGGGGCTGGTGGTCTCTGTGACTGGCTGTGTCTGGGAAGCGGGGCTGGTGGTCTCTGCGACTGGCTGTATCTGGGAAGCGGGGCTGGTGGTCTCTGTGACTGGCTGTGTCTGGGAAGCGGGGCTGGTGGTCTCTGTGACTGGCTGTGTCTGGAGATCAGGGGAAGTCTTGGGCATAAATTTCAATATACTGTGAGCGATATCGTCTCTCAACCGATTCCTCTCGATCTTCTCTTGCACGGCCTTCATGATACATTTGGGCGGCTTTCTCCATTTTCTTTGCATTTCAGTTGGTGATCCTGCGCCATCGAGCCACATGATACCAGAATAGTATCGTTCCTGTTTGCCAACGGGTCCAATCTTGGTGTCACACATGATGCCGAGTGAACCCAAATGGCGGCCGATGTTTACGTTGGAAGCCACGGGCTCGTTATGTATCTTGCAGTAACTTTCATACCGTTGCTGCAGCTCTTTCCTGCTGATAAGGTACCGCTTCATAGTAATAGTCTTTCCCTTCATTTGAACGAAGGTATTCATAAAACTAACAAAGGAAGCCTTTCCTTTGTAATCCCGTTTGTAGTAACAGAAGGCCATTGAAGACGTGGATTGGGTCAGGCGAAGTTACACAGACTAACAAGATAGTCCTATAATCAATGGTCCTGTATCAGCACTGAACTCGAGATACGTCAGAACGACAATTTGAACCCAGGGCTGGAGGGCCAATTGATGATATTCTCACGTCTTGCTCAACCAAGTAACCTCGGTTAGACCTTGTTTATATTTAAATGTAGTAAAGTTAATATAGTGAAGCTTGATGTTTCTATTTATATGTAAGGTGCAATGTAGTTTATATAAGGTTAACCTTCCAGATGGGTTCCTGACATACCAACTTACATTCATATATATATATATATATATATATATATATATATATATATATATATATATATATATATATATATATATATATATATATATATATATATATATATATATATATATATATATACATATATATATATATATATATATATATGTATATATATATATATATATATATATATATATATATATATATATATATATATATATATATATATGTATATATATATATATATATATATATATATATATATATATATATATATATATATATATATATATACATATATATATATATATATATATATATATATATATATATATATATATATATATATATATATATATATATATATATATACATATATATATATATATATATATATATATATATATATATATATATATATATATATATATATATATATATATATATATATATATATATATATATATATATATATATATATATATATATATATGAATGTAAGTTGGTATATCAGGAATCCATCTGAAAGGCAATATATGTCCAAAGAAAGATATTTATGAAGATGTAGTGAAGATGGCCTTGACCAAGATAAAGGCCACTGATAATGTAAACGAGATGACTGTGAGGATGTAGTGAAGATACATTTTTATTAAGGTAGAGTTAAGTGCTGTGAAAGTGGCTTGACTATAAGGATGTAGTGAAGATGGCCTTTCACCAAAAAATACGCTAGTGATATTGAAAATATGATGATTATGAAGAAGTAGTGAAGATGGCTTTTATCAAAATAGAGGCCAATGGTATAGAAAATTAGATAAGTATAAGGATGTAGTGAAGATAGTCTTTGACCAAGATAAACGTCATCGATGATGAAAACAAGATGACCGTGAAGTTGTCGTGAAAATAACCTTAAACCACAGAAAAGCCATTGATATTCAAAATGATTGTGAGGATGTAGTGAAGATGGCGTTTGACCATGATAAACGCCAGTGATGTTGAAAATAGC
Organism: Panulirus ornatus; assembly: GCF_036320965.1. Taxonomy (NCBI): domain Eukaryota; kingdom Metazoa; phylum Arthropoda; class Malacostraca; order Decapoda; family Palinuridae; genus Panulirus; species Panulirus ornatus. The sequence continues at coordinate 3,639 of NW_027264556.1, read as the reverse complement.
ATCTTAATAAGCCAAAATAAACAACTAACAATCAAATCAAATGATTAATTCAAAAGCTAGGGTAAGGAACCAGAAATAAAAAGTCTTAGAAAGTCCAACAAATAACACCTAAACGAAAAAAACCTAAAAGAAATTAGATGGAGAGAATGAGTAAGGAAAGATTGACCAAGAGGATATATGTGTCGGAGGTGGAGGGAACGAGGAGAAGAGGGAGACCAAATTGGAGGTGGAAAGATGGAGTGAAAAAGATTTTGTGTGATCGGGGCCTGAACATGTAGGAGGGTGAAAGGAGGGCAAGGAATAGAGTGAATTGGAGCGATGTGGTATACCGGGGTTGACGTGCTGTCAGTGGATTGAATCAAGGCATGTGAAGCGTCTGGGGTAAACCATGGAAAGCTGTGTAGGTATGTATATTTGCGTGTGTGGACGTATGTATATACATGTGTATGGGGGTGGGTTGGGCCATTTCTTTCGTCTGTTTCCTTGCGCTACCTCGCAAACGCGGGAGACAGCGACAAAAAAAAAAAAAAAAATTCCTATGTATGTCCATTATTGTGTTTGTATATGAATATAAGATATATATATATATATATATATATATATATATATATATATATATATATATATATATATATATATATATATATATATATATGTATATATATATATATATATATATATATATATATATATATATATATATATATATATATATATACATATATATATATATATATATATTTTTTTTTTTTTTTTTTTTTTTTTTTACCTCGTCGCTGTCTCCCGCTGTCTTCCTCACTCATTCTCTCCATGTGCCCAAACCATTTCAAAACACCCTCTTCTGCTCTCTCAACCACGCTCTTTTTATTTCCACACATCTCTCTTACCCTTACGTTACTTACTCGATCAAACCACCTCACACCACACATTGTCCTCAAACATCTCATTTCCAGCACATCCATCCTCCTGCGCACAACTCTATCCATAGCCCACGCCTCGCAACCATACAACATTGTTGGAACCACTATTCCTTCAAACATACCCATTTTTGCTTTCCGAGATAATGTTCTCGACTTCCACACATTTTTCAAGGCTCCCAAAATTTTCGCCCCCTCCCCCACCCTATGATCCACTTCCGCTTCCATGGTTCCATCCGCTGACAGATCCACTCCCAGATATCTAAAACACTTCACTTCCTCCAGTTTTTCTCCATTCAAACTCACCTCCCAATTGACTTGACCCTCAACCCTACTGTACCTAATAACCTTTTTCTTTTAAACTATTCGCCATTTCCCGCGTTAGCGAGGTAGCATTAAGAACAGAGGACTGGGCCTTTTTTGGAATATCCTCATCTGGCCCCCTCTGTTCCTTCTTTTGGAAAATCAAAAAAAAACGAGAGGGGAGAATTTCCAGCCCCCCGCTCCCTCCCCTTTTAGTCGCCTTCTACGACACGCATGGAATACGTGGGAAGCATTCTTAATCCCCCATCCCCAGGGATAAATATATACATGTACAATCCTAGGGGATAGGGGAGAAAGAATACTTCCCAAGTATTCCCTGCGTGTTGTAAAAGGCGACTAAAAGGGAAGGGAGTGGGGGTGCTGGAAATCCTCCCCTCTCGTTTTTGTTTTTTTTTTCATTTTCCAAGAGAAGGAAGAGAGAAGGGGGCCAGATGAGGATATTCCCGCAAAGGCTTAGTCCTCTGCTCTTAACGCTACCTCACTAACGCGGGAAATGGTGAATAGTATGAAAGAAAAAAAAAAGATATATATATAAAGTATGAATAAATGTGGCGGGGTGGCGACGAGAATAAATAAAAGCAGTAAGTATGAAGTATGTACATGTGTATATATATGTATGTGTATGTATGAATATGTATAGGTTGAAATGCATAGGTATGTATATGGGCGTTTCTGCACGTGTATGTGTATACATGTGTATGTGGGAGGGTTGGCCCATTCTTTCGTGTGATTCCTTTCGCTGCCTCGCTAACGCGGGATACAACGAGAAATTATAAGTAAATAAAGTCTACAAGTAATGGGAGTGTGTGTTTGTGGTAGTAGTGGGTGGGCGTGTTAAGCGTGGAAAGGAAGGCCAGTTAAAGTCCTTTTTTGAGACTGGAGGTTTGAAAACGGGGTTTAACGGGCCTCGGTGCCTCTATATATGGTGGAATACGTGCTTGCCATTGGTTGACAATGATCTAACAATGAGAGGGCTGCATTTGATATAGTTTGATAAGTTGTAAGGGTGAAATTCCTATGTATTCTTTGGATTAAGTATCAGTAATTTGGTAATGTCTTCTTCGGTGGCGCTAGCGCGTTTTGTGTACAAGCAGACACAAACTCCCTCCCTATTGGCTGAAGGAAAGCCATAAGCTCCGCCCACCCTGCCTCAATTGATCCGGATGAAGGTTGAAGGGCAATTTTTCACAATTATCTCTATGTATATAGGGAAAAAAGTAAGATATAATGGTATCATAAGATAGAGCTTGCGGTGTTGTCCATGTTCCATAAGATACATACAAAGAAAAATGGACATATCACAAAAAGCACACGATGATAGGCACAGAAGGTACAACTGCTACTTTAACGTCCATCTGACCCGGTATATATAAGAATGTTCCTATGTATACATCATCTTTTCTAGCCATTCGAGAAGGTTCTTGCTGCTCCTGTCTCGGCCACGTGTTAACCACGTGGTTGATGTAGGATTAACCGCCAGATCCCACGAAGAGAGAAGAAAGAAAAGAGAAGACAGAAGAAAGAAGAACGAAGAGAGAAGACAGAAGACAGAAGAGAGAAGAAAGAAGACAAAAGAGAGAAGACGGAAGAAAGAAGTGGATTGTAACGTTGCCTCCCGCGTTGGTCCTTCCCGCGGGAGACCGTTACGGTGACGACGCCGGCAGGCTGTTCCCTCACCACCCTCGCTGCTCCCCACACCCCCGCGTTGCCTCCACTCCATCTTCACATCCCCTTTTTATTTTCTTATATTTCATTATCCATCATCCATCTCTCGACCGTTTGGCTTGAGCAATCTCTACCCCAGCTTCCCCACCCCATTCTGGAAAACTCATTTTCCTGAGGAGTGGAGGCTGGAGTGGACCTGTTCTCACCTGACGGGGTGGAAAACCCTCACACTATCTCTTACCTCTCCCCTACCTTGGACCGTCGAGCCTCCCTCACTCACGTGTTCTCGCACTAGGACACTGATGCCACCAACATGCCGCCCGACATACGTCTAAAATCCCTCAAAACTGATTGCCCCCCTCCTTCCACGTTCGAACTCCTGTCCATCGTCTTTAAGACCACTGAGATCCGTCCTACTAGGGTCATTCAATTCCCCTCGAACAAATACCAGTTTAAGATTTGCTTGGGCAAAGATAGTGATTTAGATAGAATCCTATCTAAGCCTCTCCTTGATGAACTAGCTAAAAAAAAACTACCAAATCGTTCAGGACCGCTGCCCCTTCAAGCTAGATGTACTATTATTGCCTACAATGTTGATGCATCCATCTTGTCCCTCAGCCCTTCGGAGATTGATGAAGCCATCAATGGCGAAAACAATGACGTTAATGTCATCAACGTCTATAAACCGAATAACTCCAGATCAATAAAGATACAATGTTCAAACCCGACCGAG
>NW_027264555.1:0-22490 GCF_036320965.1 Panulirus ornatus | reverse complement strand
TCTTTTTAAATTATACTTTCCCACGAATACTAAACAAACTTTTACCTCTGAAATTTTTAAAACCCCTCCCCTTTTATCACCCCCTTTGCCTTTGTTACAACAGCGCTATGATGCTTTACCGCCATTCCTCGGGGAAACTGCCCAGGGCCCAAAACTTACATTGAATTCCTCCCCAAACCCAGTCAACAAAGGGGCCCCCCTTTTTTTAAAAAATTCCACTGCAATCCCCAATCCCTTTCGTTCCCCCAAACTCCCTTCCCTTTCTTTGTTCTAAACTTTTTCCTTTTCTTTTATTAAATTTTCTCCCCTGGTATTTTCCTCACAGAAGTCCATTCCCAAGTCCTTCCCTCTCACCCCCTCTTAACCCCAACATTCACTCTTCTTTTCTGAAAACCCAAAACAAATCTTCCCCTTAAAAGCTACACAAGAAAAGATCAACATCCCTCCAGTTCCCACCTCTCGGGCAAATTAACACCCAAAAAGTCTCTCTCTCGCTAAAAATTTAACCGTAACCCAAATAACGCTCTCTGGCCATCTCCCCTACTTACATATTTTTATTATCTTTTTATCTCGCTTTTTGAAACCAGGAAATTCCCAATCACCAGTCCTTTGCAGCGCAAAAATTCTACATGCTTTCCCCATTTCCTTTTAAAACACTGAACACCCCATGTATCCAATTATTCCCTAAAACTGCCACTTTACTCCCCTTTTTCTTTAAATCACCCCCCTTTTTCCCCCGGTTCGTGAAATAAAAACCCACCTAACACATTCAGTTTGCCCCCAAAAAACTTGCCTTTTCTTTGATCTTTCTTCTCATCCCCCAGGTGCATATGCACCAAAAAATACCCATCTCTCCCCAAAAAAAATTTCATTTTTTAACCCTTTTTTAATCGAGAATTTTTTTTTTTAAAATTTTCTATCTCATATCATAAAATTCCTTTTTCAGGAGAAAGTGCTACCCCTTCCCCCTTTGGGCTTGTATTCACTAACCCTGACTTTACTCCAAGACCCCCCAAAACCCAAATCTTCCCCTTTCCCCTTTGGGAAGTTTGGGTTTCACTCAAAAGCCAAAAACCCCGGTTCCTTTCCTAAAAACATACTACCTATCTTTTCCTTTTTTCCCCATCTTGGTTACATCCACACATATTTGGGGACCCCCCAGTCTGGCCTTGGGAGGGGGTTGTGCACCCCCCGGGCATGACTCCTTCTTCTGTTTCCTTTAATATTTATTGTTAGGGTGTTTTTTTTTTATATTTTATTTTGGTGTGTTTTTTTTCTTTTGGGTTTGTATTTGTTGTTTTTCAGCTTTATTTTTTGGGTTTAAATACAGTTGCTTTTGTTTTGGGGAATATTAAGTGATTAGTTTGATTTTTGATTATAAGTAGTATGTTAGTAGGTGTCTTACTTGTTATTTTTAAAAGTGTAACTTTCTATTAAAAAGGTATATTGAAATTTTGAAAAATATAGTAAAAATTTATGCTTTTTATTAAATTACTATTTTAGATGTTTTTAAATTATTTGCTTGTGTGTTTTAAATTTAAAATAATTTTAAATTATGATGTTTATTGGTGTTAAAATTATATGTGATTACTGTTTTAAAAGGGTATTTTGTTTTATGCAAGGTTTATTTCTGTTATATTTTGATAAAGGGTTAAAAATTTTAAAATTTTTAATGGTAATATATTTTAAAAGTTAAGTACATTTGTGTTTGTTATTTTTTACTTGGATGGCATTGCAGTGGAAAATTTTTTTAAAAAAAGGGGGGGACCCTGTTGTTGATGGTTTGGGGAGGATATTCAAAGTATGTTTTTGGTTTATTGTGCAGTGCCTGGGGGTTGGCGGGGAAAGCCGCTTACCCCTTAGGTTAGCGGGGGCCAGGGTTTTTCGGAGGGGAAAAATGGCGGTTTGGGGGGTTTCGCTCCGTCACCTTCCGCTCCTTACCTCTCATGTTAGCGGGCGAAGGGTGGCGGGGGCAAAAGTGGCGTGGGATGGGTCCCCTCACCCTTTCCCCTCCTTACCTCTCAGGGTTTGCGGGCGAAAAGTGGCGGAAGGGCCAAAAAATTGGGGTGGGATGCTGCTCCGTCACCTTTCCCCTCTTAAAACCCCTAGTTGGGGCGACGGGTGACGGAGTGCAAAAGTGGCGGGGGGATGCGGATCGTAAATTCCTCCTTACCCCTTAAAGGGTTTGCTGGCCCAAGGGGGTTGGAGGGGAAAATTGGCGTGGGGGGTGCGGTTTTCCCCCACCCTTTCCCCTTTCCTTTCCCCCTCGGTTAGTGGGCGAAAGGGTTTTTCGGAGGGCAAAAGTGGCGGGGGATGCGGCTCGTCACCTTCCGCTCCTTAACCTTCAGGTTAGCGGGCGAAGGGGTCGGAGGGCAAAAAGTGGCGAGGTTAAAATTAGGTTAGGTTAGGGTTGGTTTGGTTAGGTTTGGTTAGGTTAGGGTTTGGTTAGGTTAAGGGAGGTTTTGGTTAGGCTTGGTTAGGTTAGGGTTTTGTTTTGTTAGGTTTTTTTTTGGTTAGGTTTCGTTAGGGTTTAAATTAGGTTAGTTTAGGTTAGGTTTTTTTAGGTTAGGTTTTGGTTAGGTTAAGGGTTTTTTTTTAGGTTTTTGGGTTGGGTTGGGGTTTTTGGCTTTGGCTTGGTGGTTAGGGTTTGGTTAGGTTAGGTCAAAGGGCGGTCAGGGGCAGGTTAGGTCATTTTTTCCCCCTTCCCCATGCCAACTAGATTAAAAACAAGGGGCCCTTATGTTTGCAGAAAAAAATACAATAGTTAGCACTCCAAAGGGTCCCTTCCCGTATGGGGGCTGCCAAGGTTTGGGGAAAACATCCACTTCCATGTAGTTTGCCGCCAATTTCCCCTTCATTCTGATCTAAACCATTGGGAGGAACTCCCGGGTTATTCTGGGCTTGCGAGTGGCCCTTTTACCTGCAAAGTTTAAATGCTTAACCCAAAAACAACCCAGGACTATTGATTATATTCCTTTACCCAAATATGTCAGAACCACAAAAACCTTCCATTTCCTTATTTTACTATTTTTTCCCACTGAACCCACTAATTCCCCAGTTTCCTGTTTACTTTTTTTAAAAAAATTTTAAAGGCCAACACGGGGTTTTTTGGGTTAAAAATTTAGGGTTTTAAATCATGACCCTTACCCCCTTGGGTTTGCTCACATACTTTGGATTTAAAAGTGCGGGAAAATACACGGTTACCCAAATGGGGCACGTGACCCATTCGATAAACGGGAAAACCCCAAATTAGACTTTCCTTTGTATATAAACAACATTTTTTGTACCCAGTATAAAAAAGCAGTTTTTTTACCCAAATTTAAAAGGGAAACACCGGGTTTATCCCTGGTTTCCCAATGAAAAGAAGTATCCCTACTTGAATCGACATTTTAAAATTGATACCCCCAAAAATTTTTCTAAAAAAAATTTTCTTTTGTTTAATAATTTTTTTAAAACATATTTTTTCCCCGAATACTCAACAAACTTTACCTCTTTTAATTTGAACACTAAACCTTTTAAACCCCCTTTGCCTTTGTAAACAGCGCTTGCATGCATTCCGAAAATTCCTGGGGAACTGCCCCATAAACCCAAAAACATACTTTGGAATATCCCCCAAACCCAGTCAAAAACCTGGTCCCCCCTTTTTTAAAAAATTTCCCAATGAAAATCCCACCCCAATTCCTCCCCCCCCCCCTTAATTTCATTGTTCTACCTTTTTCCATTCTGTTTTCCCAGTCTCTCCTGGTACTTCCTCCAGAAGTCCCCTTTCCCCAACTCCTTACTCTCACCCCCCTTTTTAAACCCCAACTTTCCCACTCTTCTTTTTTGAAAAACCCAACAAATCTTCCCTTAAGCTACACAAAAATGACCCAGACATCCCCAGTTGACCCCCTCAGCACATTAACACCCAAAGTCTCTCTTTTCGCAGGGCCTGTAAATTAAACACGTAATCCAATAACGCTTTTTGGCCATCTCTTTCTTATTTTTTAAAAAAGGGGTAAATTTTATCTATATTCGTTTTTTAAAACCCAGGTTTCCCAATCACCAGTCCTTTTTCAGCGCATAAATCTACAAGTTTTTCCTTTTCCCATTTAAAAACACGGAAAACCCCAGTATCCCAATTTTTCCCCTCAATGCCACTTTAAATCCCCTTTGCATTAAAATCCCCCATACAAAACCCGGTCTGGGTGCATAAAAAACCACTAACACATTCAGCTGCTCCCCAAAAACACTTGCCTCTCATGATCTTTCTTCTCTTACCCAGGTGCATTTTGCCCAATATTCACCCATCTCTCTCCTTTTAAAAACTTTCATTTTTTCCCCATATTAATCGGAATTTTACTTTTTTACATTTTTTATTCAATCATACAACTCCTGTTTCAGGAGTAGTGTACCCCTTTCCCCTTGCTTTGTCATTCACTAACCCCTGACTTTGCTCCCAAGGACTTTCCCCAAAACCCATTTTTCCCTTTACCCTTGAGTTTCGTTTCCCCTCAGACCCAAAAAAACATCCGGGTTTTTTCCTAAAAACATACTACCTATTTTCCCCTTTTTTTCCCACTTTTGGGTTTTAAAAACCCAAAACCATATTTAGACACCCAGTCTGGCCTTCGGGGGTGTGCACTCCCCCCCTGCTCCTTCTTTTTGTTTTCCCAAATTTTATATATTGATAGGTGTGTTATTTTTATAGTATTTGTATGTATATTTTTATTAGGTTTTTTTTGTTGTTTTTTGCTGTATTTTTTGTTTAAATTTCCCGTTGAAATTTTTAGTGAATTTTTTAAGGGGTTTTTAGTTTTATAGATTTTTAAGTTTGTATGTTTTGTAAAATGGGCTTTTCTTGTTTTTTAAAAATAAATGTTCTTTCAAAATTATAAGGTATATTGTAAATTTTTTATATATGTGAAAAATTTGCATTTATTGGATATATTGTAGATGATTTAAATTTTTTGCTTTTGTGTATTAATTTTAAAAATATTAATTTTTGTTTATTGGTGATATATTATCATGTGTATTACTGTTTCAAATGTATTATGTTTTATGGCAAGGTTTATTGCTGTTATATTGAATGTTACAATTGTAAATTTATTAATGAATAATTTATTTTAAGGCTTATGTTGCATTTGTGTTTGTATATATATACTTGGATTGGCATTGCAGTGGAATTTATTAAAAAAGGGGTGTGTGACCATGTGTTGACTGGTTGTTGAGGATATTCAATGAGTTTGGTTCATTGTGCAGTGTCTGAGGATTGGCGGAATGCCCGCTTACCTCTCAGGTTTAGGGGCGGAAGGGGTTGTCGGAGGGCAATAGGACGTGGATGAGCGCTCGTCACCTTCTGGTCCTTACCTCTAGGTTAGCGGGGGGAAAGGGGTGTCCGGAGGGCAAAAGCGAGCGTGGGATGCGGCTCCGTACCTTCGCTCCTTACCTCTCAGGTTAGCGGGCGAAGAGTGTCGGAGGGCCAAACAAGTGGCGTGGGGGTGCTGCTCAGTCACCTTCCGCTCCTAACCTCTCTGCTTAGGGCGAAGGGGGTCGGATGTGCAAAAGTGGCTTGGATGCGATCCTGTCACCTTCGCTCGTTACCTCTCAGGTTAGCTGGCGAAGGGTGCGGAGGGCAAATAGTGGCGGTGGGATGCGGCTCCGTCACCTTCCGCTCCATTCCTCTCAGGTTAGCGGGCGATGGGTGTCGGTGGGGGCAAAAGTGTGTGGAATGGCGCTCGTCACCTTCCGCTTCTTCCTTAGGTTAGCGGGCGAAGGGTGTCGGAGGGCAAAAGTGGAGAGGGATGCGGCTCCGTCACCTTCCGGTCCTTACCTATCAGGTTAGCGGGCGAAGGGGTGTAGGAGGGCAAATTTGTGGCGTGGGTATGCAGGCTCCGTCCACCTCCGCTCATTACCTCTCTGGTTAGCGCGGCGACGAAGGGCTGTCGGAGGCAAAAGTGCGTGGGATGCGGCTCCGTCACTTCCGCTTCCTTACCTCTCAGGTTTGCGGGCGAATCGTGTCGGAGGGCATAAGTGGCGTCGGGATCGGCTCGTCACTTCCGCCCTTACTCCAGGTTAGAGGTTCGAGGGTGTCGGAGGCAAAAGTGGGTGGATTCGGGATCCGTCACCCTTCAGCTCTAGCATCTAGGTTTGCGGGCGAAGGGTGTCGGAGGCAAATGTGGCGTGGGATGCGGCTCGTCACCTTCCGCTCCTTACCTCCTAAGGGTTTGCGGGCGAAGGATGTCGGTGGAGGGCAAAAGGGGGCGTGGGATGCGGCTCCGTCACCTTCCGCTCTTACCTCTCAGGTTAGCGGGAGAAGGGTGTCGGAGGGCAAAAGTGGCGAGGTTAGATTAGGTTAGGTTAGGTTAGGTTTGGTAGGTTAGGTTAGGTGTAGGTTAAGTTTGGTTAGGTTAGGTTTAGGTTAGTTAGGTTTGGTTGGTTGGTTAAGTGTTGGTTAGGTAATAGGTTAGGTTTGGTTAGTTAAGTTAGGTTTAGGTTAGTTTAGGTTAGGTTAGTTTGAGTTAGGTGAGGTTGGGTTTTAAGGTTAGGTTAGGTTAGGGTGGGGCTAGGCTAGCTAGTTAGGTTAGGTTAGGTTTTAGGTCTGGTCAGTCAGGGTCAGGTCAGGTTAGGTCACTTTTTCCATTCCTATGCCAACGAGCTTAAAAAACAAGACCATTATGTTGCAAGAAAACTACCACTTATTTAGCACTCAAAAGATCGTTCTGCTATGGGACTGCCAAGGTGGTGGTAGACAGACCACGTCCAGGTAGTTTGCTCGACAACTGTCCTGTTACTTTACTGTTTCTACAACATCTGGTAGTGGAACTCCCGGGTTAGTCCTGACTAGCAAGTGGCCATTCACCTGCAAGTGAAATGCTAAACCAAAGCAACCACGTACTATTGATTATTCCTTTTCCCCAATATGTCAGAATCCACTAAACTCCTATTTCCCTCTACTATTTACTATTATTAACTGAACACATAAATATACAGATATTACTGCTACTTGTCTAAAATTTTTGAAGGCCAACACGAAGTTTTTGGTTCCCAATTATGTATTAATCTATGAGCATTACAGCCTTGGTTTGCTCACATCATTGTCTTAAAGTGCAGGAATACACGGAGTTAGCCAAATGTGCATTTTTTTCCGTGATCCATTCGATAAAAGGAAACCAAATATAGACATCATATGTATATAACACAATTATTTAGTTAGCCAGTATAAAGCTGATTAGCCATATAAACGGACACCAGATTCATATGGTTTTGCAATGCAAGGAAGTTATGCTACTGGATCGACATTTACAAAGTGTATCCCCTAAATCTCAAAAAAATGTCCCATAGTTTAATTTACACAATCTTTTTAACATCTACTTTCCACGAATACTCAACAAACTTTTGCCTCTGTATTTGAAACACTCACCTTTTTTCATCCCCTGTGACTTTGTACAACAGCGCTATGCATGCATTCCGCCATTCTTCAGGCACTGCACATGAACCAAACTACATTGATTATCCTCACCAACCAGTCTACAACATGGTCACCCTTTTTTAATAAATTCCACGCAATGCCATCCATTCCTCCCCCACTCCATCTTACTTCCATTGTTCTCACCTTATTCCATTCTGTATTCAGTCTCTCCTGGTACTTCCTCACAGAAGTCTCCTTTCCAAGTCCCTTAGTCTCACCACCCTCTTCACCCCAACATTCAATCTTTTTTCTGAAAACCATAAATCTTCATTTAAGCTACACTAGTAATGATCAGACATCCCTCCAGTTGCACTCTCAGCACATAACATCCAAAAGTCTCTCTCTCGCACGCTGTCAATTAACACGTAATCCCCAAAAACGCTCTATGGCCATCTCTAATACTTACATAGTATACTTTCTATATCTCGCTTTTTAATCCAGGTATTCCCAATCACCAGTCCTTTTTCAGGCATAAATCTACAAGCTCTTCACCATTTCCATTTACAACACTGAACACCCATGTTATACAATTATCCCTCAACTGCAACATTACACCTTTGCATTTTAAATCACCATCACTCATAACCCGGCTCTCGTGCAAGAAACCATACACACATTCAGCTGCTCCCCAAAAACACTTGCCTTCCTGATCTTTCTTCTCATGCCCAGGTGCATATGCACCAATAATCACCTTCTCTCTCCATCAACTTTCATTTTGACCCATATTTAAGCGAGGATATTTACTTTCTTACATTCTTTCTCATACTCATACACTCCTGTTTAGGAGTAGTCTACTCTTCCTTGCTTTTGTCATCTCACTAACCCCCTGACTTTCTCCCAAGACATTCCCCAAACCAGCTTCCCTTTACCCTTGAGTTTCGTTTCACTTCAGAGCCAAAAAAATCCAGGTTCCTTTCCTCAAACGTACTTACCTATCTCTCCTTTTTTCACATCATGGTTACTTCCTCAATATTTAGACACCCCAGTCTGAAGCCTTCGAGGAGGTTGTGCACTCCCGGCATGATCCTTCTGTTTCCCATTATATATATTGATAGGTGTGTTATTTTGTATTTGTATATTGTTGTGGTATATTCTATTAGGTGTATTTGTTGTATTTTCAGTGTATTTTTTGTTTAAATACAGTTTGCTTTGTAGTGCATATATAAGTGTATTAGTTGATATGATTATAAGTAGTATGTTAGTATGTGTTCTTACTTGTATATTAACATAAGTGGTAAACTTTCATATTATGAGGTATATTGTAATTGCTATATATAGTGGATGAAAATATTTGCATTTATTGTATACTATTTTAGATGATTTTATTATATTGCTTGTGTGTATTATTGAATAATATTAATATGATGTTTACTGGTGTTATATTTATCATGTGTATTACTGTTTTCTAATGTATTATTTTTTTTGCAAGGTTTTTTGCTGTTATTTTTTGAATGTTACAAATTGTATAATTTATAGAATTATATATATTAAGAGCTTATGTACATTGTGTTTGTAACATAACTTGGATGGCATTGCCGTGGAATTTATTAAAAAAGGGGGGTGTGTGTGCATGTTGTTGACTGGTTGGTGAGGATTTTTCAATGTATTGTTTGGTTCTTTTGTGCAGTTGCCTTAGGATTGGCGGAATGCCGCTTACCTATCAGGTTTGCGGGTAGCAGTGGTTTGTCGGAGGGCAACGTGGCGTTGGGATGTGCGATCCGTCACCTTCCGCTTCCTTACCTCTCAGGTTAGGGGCGATTTTTACCGAAGGGTGTCGGAGGGAAAAGTGGCGGGATGTGCGCTCCGGAACCTTCTGCTCCATACCTCTCAGGTTAGCGGGCGAAAAGGGGTGTTCGGAGGCAAAAGTGGCGGTGGGAGGGCTCCGTACCTCCGATCCATTACCTTCAGGTTAGCGGGCGAAAGGAGTGGTCGGAGGGCAAAAGTGGCGTAGGGATGCATGCTCCGTCACCCTTTCCGCTCCTAACTCTCAGCTTCGCGGCGAAGGGTGTCGGAGTGCAAAGTTTGGCGTGGGATGCGGATCAGTCACCTTCCGCTCCTTACCTCTCAGGATTAGCTGGCGAAGGGTGTCGGAGGGCAAAAGTGGCGTGGATGCGGCTCCGTCACCTTCCGCCGCCCCTGTTCCTCTCAGGTTAGCGGGCGAAGGGCGTGGAGGGCAAAAAAGTGCGTGGGATGGGGGGCTCCGTCACCTTACGCTTCTTACCCTCTAGGGTAGCGGGCGAAGGGTGTCGGGGGGGCAAATTGGCGTGGGATGCGGCTCCGTCACGGGCCGGTCCTACCTCTCGGGTTTTACCGGGCGAAGGGTGTCGCGAGGGCAAAAGTTTGGGCGTGGATGCTGGCTCCGTCCCCCTCCGGTCCTTAACCTCTCAGGTTAGCTGCGAAGGGTGTCGGAGGCAACAAAAGGGCGTGGGATGGGGGCTCCGTCCACTTCCGCTCCTTACCTTCTCACGGTTAGAGGGTGAAGGGTGTCGGTATGGGCAAAAGTGGGTGGATTGCGGCTCCGTCACTTCCGCTCCTTACCTTCAGGTTAGCGGGCGAAGGGTTTATGTCGGAGGGCAAAAGTGGCGAGGTTAGATTTAGGTTAGGTTAGGTTGGGTTTTTGGTTAGGTTAGGTTTTTTAGGTTAGTTAGGTTAAGTATGTTAGTTAGGTTAGGTTTGGTTAGGTATGTTAGGTTAGGTTAGGTTAGGTTAGGTTTGGTTAGGTTTAAGTTAGGTTAGGTTAGTTTTTTTAGGTTAGGCCTTAGGTTAGTTTAGGTTAGGTTCGGTTAGGTTAAGGTTAGGTTAGGTTAGGGTGGGTAGGGCTTAGGTAGCTAGGCTAGGTTAGGTTAGGTTAGTTAAGTTCAGGTCAGTCTAGGTCAGCGTTAGGTCATTTTTTCCCATTCCTTGCCCAACTAGATTAAAACAAGACCATTATGTAGCAGAAAAACTACCACTAGTTAGCACTCCAAAGATCGTTCTGCTATGGGACTGCCAAGGATGGTGAATGAGACATCCTCTTCTTGTATTTTTGCACGCCAACTTTCCTGTACTTTTCTGATCTACACATCTGTTAGGAACTCCCGGGATATTCTGTCTAGCGAGTGGCCATTCACCTGCAAAAGTGGAAATGCTTAACCAAAGAACCACGTATATTGATTATATTCCTTTACCCCAATATGTCAGAACACTAAACTCCATTTCCTCTACTATTACTATTATTACACTCGAACACATAATCTACAGATATGCCTGCTACTTTGTCTAAAATTATGGATGGCCAACACGACAGTTTATGGTTTCTCAATTTTTATTGTATTAAATATGAGCATACAATCCTTGGTTTGCTCACATCATTGACTTAAATTGCCAGGAATACACGAGTTGCCAACTGTGCATGTGATCCATTCGATAAACAGGAAACCCAAATATAGACTCCTATGTATATAACGCAACATATTTAGTAGCCCTGTATAAGCAGTATTAGCATTAAAGGCACAGTTTCATACTGGTTTGCAAGCAAGAAAGTATGCTACTTTGAATCGACATTTAGAAAGTGATATCCCTCAAATTCCTAAAAAATTTTCAATTTTGTTTAATAATCTTTTTAACTTATACTTTCCCCCCGAATAATCAACAAACTTTTACCTCTGTAATTTGAAACATTCACCTTTATCATTACCTTTGCCTTTGATACAACAGCGCTATTTGCATGCATTCCGCCAATCCTAGGCATGCACCTATGAACAAACATACATTGGAATATCCTCACCAACCAGTCAACAACATGGTCACCCCCTTTTTTAATAAATTCCGCGGCAATGCCATCCATTCCTCCCCCAATCCCTTACTTCCATTGATCTCACTTTTTTCCATTTCTGTCTTCAGTCTTCTCCTCGGTTACTTCTCAGCAGATGTCTTATTCCGGAAGCTCCCTTACGCTCACCACCTCTTCCACCCAACATTCACTCTTCTTTTCTTGAAAACCCAATCAATCTTCACCTTAATCTACACAAGATAATGATAAGACATCCCTCCAGTTGCACTCTCAGCACAGTAACATCAAAAAATCTCTCTTCGCACGCCTGTAAATAAACACGTATCATTAACGCTCTCTGGCCGTCTCTCTTAATTACATAGTTATAATTATCTATATCTCGCTTTTTAAACCAGGTTTTCCCAATCACCAGTCCTTTTCAGCGCATAAATCTACAAGTCTTCACATTTCCATTTACAAACACTGAACACCCCTGTATACAATTATTCCTCATACTTGCCACATACTCACCTTTGCATTCAAATCACCATCTCTTTATACCCGGTCTCGTGCATGTAACAACTAACACATTCAGCGCGCTCCCAAAAAACTTGCCTCTCATGATCTTTATTCTCATGCCAGGTGCATATGCACCAATATTCACCCATTCTCTCTCATCAACTTTAGTTTTACCCCATATTAATCGAGAATTTACTTTCTTACATTCTATCTTCCTACTCAGTCAACTCTGTTTCAGGTGTAGTGCTACTCTCCCCTTGCTCTTGTCATCTCACTATCCCTTGACTTTACTCCCAAGGACATCCACAAACCACTCTTCCCCTTTACATTGAGTTTCGTTTCACTCAGAGCCATAAACATCAGGTTTCTTTCCTCAAACATACTTACCTATCTCTATTTTTTCACATCTTGGGTACATCACCACATATTTTGACACCCCAGTCATGAGGCCTTCGAAGAGGATATGCACTCCCCGCATGGACTCCTTCTTCTGTTTCCCTATTATATATATTATAGGTGTGTTATTTTTATAGTCATATGGTGTGTTTTTTCTATTAGGTGTATTGTTGAATTTCAGCTGTATTATTGTTTAAATACAGTTGCATTTGTAGTGAATATTAAGTGTATTAGTTTGATATGATGTAAGTTAGGTATGTTGTATGTGTCTTACTTGTATATTAACATTAAGTGTAACTTTCATATTATAAGGTATATTGTATTTGCTTTATATGGTGAAATATTCTGCATAATGTATTCGATTTTAGATGATTTTATTATTTGCTTGTGTGTATTAATTGAATAATATTAATACTGATGTTTTGGTGTTATATTATCATGTGTATTACTGTTTTCAAAATGTATTATGTTTTATGCAAGGTTTATTGCCGTTATTTTTTGAATGTTACAAATTGTAAAATTTATAATGTATAATTATATTTTAAGTGCTTCTGTACATTTGTGTTTGGTATATATAATCTTGGATGGATTGCAGTGGATTTATTAAAAAAAGGGGGGGCCATGTTGTTGACTGGTTGTGAGGATATTCAATGTATGTTTGGTTCATTGTGCCAGTGCTGAGGATTGGTCGGAATGCCCGCTTACCTCCTCAGGTTAGCGGGCGCAGTGTGTCGGAGGGCAAAAGTTGGGTGGGATGTGCGCTCCGTCACCCTTCCAATCCTTACTCTCAGGTTAGCGGGCGTAGGGTGTCGGAGGCAAACGTGGCGTGGCATGTGCGCTCCGTCACCTTCCGCTCCTTACCTCTCAGGTTTTGCGCGCGCAGAGTGCCAGAAGGCAAAGTGACTTCGGATGCGATCCTCAGCTACGCTCCTAACATCTCTTTAGCGGGCGAAAGGGGGTCGGAGGGCAAACAAAAAAATAAAAAAAAAAATAAAAAAAAAAAAAAAGTTGGCTGGGATGCCGGGCTCCGTACCTTCCGCTCTTACCCCCTCAGGTTAGCGGCGAAGAGTATGTCGGAGGGCTAGAAAAGTGGCGTGGGATGCGGCTCCGTCACCTTCGCTCCTTACCTCTCAGGTTAGGGGCGAAAAGTCTTGAAGAGTGTCGGAGGGCAAAAGTGGCGTGGGATGCTGCTTCCGTCACATTCCGCTCCTAATAACCTTCTCAGCTTAGCGGGCTGAAGGGTTGTCGGAGTGCAAAAGTGCGTGGGATGCGGATCTGTCACCTTCGCTCCTTTACCTCTCAGGTTAGGCTGGCGAAGGGTGTCGGAGGGCAAAAGTGGCGTGGGATGCGGCTCCGTCAATTCCGCTCCTTACCTCTCAGGTTAGCGGGCGAAGGGTGTCGGAGGGCAAAAGTGGTCGTGGGATGCGGCTTCAGTCCTTCCGCTCTTACCTCTCAGGTTAGCGGCGATCGAAGGGTTGTCGGAGGGCAAAAGTGGCGTGGGATGCGATCGTCACCTTCCGCTCCTTACCTCTCAGGTTAGAGGGTCGAAGGGGTCGGAGGGCCAAAAAGTGGGTGGGATGCGGATCCGTACTTCCGCTCCTAGCCTCTCAGGTTAGCGGGCGAAGGGTGTCGGAGGGCAAAAGTAGGGCGTGGGATGCGGGGGTCCGTACTTCCGCTCCTTACCTCTAGGTTAGCAGGGCGTAGGGTGTCGGCGGGGCAAAGTGGCGTGGTTAGATTAGGTTAGTTAGGTTAGGTCTTGGTTTGGTTAGGTTAGGTTAGGTTAGGTTAGTTTAGGTTAAGTTAGTTAGTTAGGTTGGTGTGGTTAGTTAGGTTAGGGGTTTGGTCTAGGTTTTGGTTGGTTTTAGTTACGTTAGGTTAGGTTACGTTTAGGTTAGGTTTGTTTAGTTTAGGTTAGGTTAGGTTAAGGTTAGGTAGGTTAAGTTAGGGTAGGCTAGGCTAGGGGTAGGCTAGGTTAGTTGGTTAGGTTCAGGTCAGGTAAGGTCAGTCAGGTTAGGTCACTTTATCCCATTTCCTTTGCCACCTAGATTAAAACAAGACATTATGTAGCAGAAAAACCTAAACACATAGTTAGCTACTCCAATAGATCGTTCTGATATGGGACTGCCAAGGAGGAGTGAAGTCATCCACTTTTCCATGTTAGTTTGCACGCAACTTTCCTGTTACATTTTGGATCTACACATCTGGTAGGAAACTCCGGGTTATTCTGTCTAGGCGAGTGCACCATTCAACCTGCAAAGTGAATGCTTATACCAAAGCAAACACGTACTATTGTATTATAATCGCTTTACCCCAATTTGTCAGAACCAATAAACTCCATTCCATATACTATTATGATTATTACATCCTGCACACCACTAATTACAGTATATGCCTGCTACTTTGTCTAAAATTATGAAGCCAACACGACAGTTTTGGGTTCCAATTATGTATTAATCATGAGCTACAGCCTTGGTTTTCTGCTCACATACATTGACTTAAAGTGCTGGAATACACGAGTTAGACTGTGCACGTGATCCATTCGTTATAAACATGGAAACCAAAATTATAGACTCCTATGTATATAACACAACATTTTAGTAGCCAGTATAAAAGCGCATTAAGCCATATTAAGGGGTCACCAGTTTCATACTGGTTTGCAATGCAAGAAGTATGCCTACTTGAATCGTCATTTACAAAAGGGATTTATCCCCTCAAATTTCAAAATAAAAATTATTCCATTGTTTAATATCTTTTTACATATACTTTCCCACGAATATTCAACAAATTATTACCTCTGTAATTTAAAACACTCACCTTTATCACCCCCTTTGCCTTTGTACACAGCGCTATGCAGGCATTCCGCCAATCCTCAGGCATCTGGCACCATGATACCAAACATACATCGTGAATATTCCTCACCAACCAGTTCAAACAACATGGTCCCCCCCTTTTTTTTAATAATTCCACTGCTAATTGCCACCCCCATTCCCCCCCCACTCCCATTACTTTCATTGTTCTCACCTTTTTCCATTCTGTACTCAGTCTCTCCTTGGTCACTTTCACAGAAGTCTCCTCCCAAGCTCCCTTACTCTCACCACCTCTCACCAACATTCACTCTGCTTTTCTGATGTACCCATAAATCTTACCTTAACCTACATAAGATAATGATCAGACTTCCCTCAGTTGCACCTCTCAGCACCATTAACATCCCAAAAGTCTCTCTCTCGACGCCTGTCAAATTAACACGTAATCCAATACGATCTTGGCCTTCTCTCCTAATTACATACGTATTACTTATCTATATATCGCTTTTTAAAACATGTATCCCAATCCCCAGTCACTTTTTCAGCGCTTAAATCTACAAGCTTTTTCACCATATCCATTTACAACAGTGAACCCCCATGTATACTACAATTATTCCCTCAACTGCCACATTACTCACCCTTTGTCATTAAATTCACCAATCACTATACCCGTATCGTGCATCAAAAATACTAACACATCATTTCAGCTGCTCCCAAAACACTTGCCTTCATATTCTTTCATCTCATGCCAGAGAGCCTTGTTACCAATAATCACACATCTCTCTCTAACTTTCAGTTTTTACCCAGATAATCGAGGAATTTACTTTCTTACATTCTATCTCATTCATACAACTTTGTTTCAGGAGTGCTAGTGCTAACTCACTTCCCCTTGTCTGTCATTCTCGCTAACCCCTGACTTTACTCCCAGACATTCCCAACCACGCTTCCCCTTTACCCTTTAGTTTCGTTTTTACTCAGAGCCCAAAAACATCAGGTTCCTTTCTCAAACATACTACTATCTCTCCTTTTTTCACATCTTGGTTACATCCACCACACATTTACACACCCCAGTCTGAGCCTTCGAGGAGGCATGTGCACTCCAGCATGACTCTTCTTCTGTTTCCCATCTTTATTTTATTGGATAGGTGTGTCATTTTTATATGTATATTGTGTGTATATTCTATTTTGGTGTATTTGTTGTATTTCAGCTGTTTTTTTTGTTTAAATACAGTTGCATTTGTAGTTGAATATTAAGTGTTATTGGTTTGATATGTTATAAGTAGTAAGTTAGTATGTGTCTTACTTGTATATTAAATAAGTGTAACTTTTCATTTTATAAGGTTATTGTTAATTGCTATATATAGGAAAGATTTGCATTTATTTTATACTATTTTAGATGATCTTATTAATTGCTTGTAGTGTGTATTTTAAATTTAATAATATTAATTTGTGATTATTGGTGTTATATTATCATGTGTAATTGCTTTTTTTTAAATGTATTATGTTTTTTGCAAGGTGTATTGCTGTTATATTTTGAATGTTACAAATTGTAAAATTTATAATGAATAATATATTTTTAAGAACTTTTGTACATTTGTGTTTGTAGGTATATACTTGGATGGCATTGCAGAGGTATTTATTAGAAACGGGGTGTGACCATGTTGTTGACTGGTTGGTGGAGGATAATTCAATGCATGTTTGTTCATGGTTTCAGTGGCCTGAGGTTGGCGGAATGCCGCTTACTTCAGGTTAGGCGGGGCGCAGGGTGTCGGAGGGCAAAAGTGGGCGTTGGGACTTGCGCTCTGGTCCTTCCGCTCCTTAATCCTCTCAAGTTAGTGGGGCGTAGGGTGTCGGAGGGCAAAAGTGGCGTGGGATATGCGCTCCCGTCACCTTCCGCTCCTTACTATCAGGTTTGGTTAGCGCGCGCTCGTGCCAGAAGTCAAAGTGGCTCGGATGCGGCTCCGTCAACTTCGCTCCTTACCTCTCATGTTAGCGGGGAAGGGCATGTCGGATGGGCAAAAGTGCATGGGATGCGTGCCTCCGTCACCTCCGCTCCTTACGTCTAAGGTTAGGGGCGAAAGGTGTCGGAGGGGAAAATGGGTGGGTATGCGTCTCCGTCACCTTCCGCTCCTTACTCTCAGGTTAGCATGGCGAAGAAGGGTATCGGAGGGCAAAGTGTCTGTGGTATGCGGCTCCGTCACCTTCCGACCCTTACCTCTCAGGTTAGCCGGCGAAGGGTGTCGGAGGGCAAAAATGGTCGGTGGGTGCGGCTCCGTCAACTTCCGCTCCTTACCTCTCAGTTAGGGGCGAAGGGTGTCGGAGGGCAAAAGTGGCGTGGGATGCGTCTTCGTCACTTCCGCTCCTTACTCATGAGGGTTTAGCGGCCGCGTCCGGTAAGGTGTCGGAGGGCAAAGTGGCGTGGGATGCGGCTCCGTCACCTTCCGCTCCTTACGTCTCAGGTTAGCGGCGAGAAGGGTTCGGAGGGCAAAAGTTGGGAGTGGGATGCGGGACTCCCTCACCTTCTGTTCCTTACCTCTCAGGTTAGCGGGCGAAGGGTGTCGGAGGGCAAAAGGGGAGATGATGCGGTTTGGGTTTTGGGGTTGGGGATAGGTTAGGTTGGGTAGTTAGGGTAGGTTGGGGTTGGGTTAGGTTAGGTTTAGGTTGGTTGTGGGCAGGAGGCTAGGTTGGTTAGGTTGGTTAGGTCGGCAGGTAGGTTGGTCATTTTTTCCCTATGCCATAGAAAAAAAACAAAAATTATTAGCAGAAAACCTCCAGTTAGACCCCGAGACTTTCCTTATGGGTCCCAAAGGGTGGTGAAGAATCAATTCCCTGATTGCCCAAAATTTTGCTTTCTGTTACCCCAAAGTGGAAAACCCCGGGTTAGGGTTTTAGGGGTGGATTCCCGAAAAGGGAAAATGCTTAAAAAAGAAAACCCGGGTTTTTTTTTTTTTTATTTGATTATATTTTTACCAATTTAAAACGACCCCCATTTTCTACTTTATTTTATTCCCAAAAACCCCAAAATTTAAAGGGTTGCTGCACTTGTCTAAAAATTTATGAACCCAAAACCGACAGTTTTTGTTAATTATGTTTAAAATCGGGGCTACTCCTTGGTTTGAATACTTGACTTATGTGAGGAAACAGGTTACCCCTGTGCAGGGAACCCAAATTGATAAAAGAACCAAAAGACATTTTTAATAACACCAGTTTGAGCCGTTAGCGTTTTGCCCTTAAAGGACACAGTTTTAATAGTTTGCGCAAAAAGGGATGCCATTGTCCTTTTCAAAAAGGGTTCCCTCAAATTTAAAAAAAAATTTCCCTTTTTTTAATAACTTTTTTTCTATAAATTTTCCCATCCAAAATAATTTTCCCCGGATTTTGAACACTATTTTTAAACCCCCTTTTCCTTTGTAAAAAGGTATTTTATGCACCCTTTCAGGCACTCACTAACCAAAAACATTTATATCTCAAACCTCAACAAAAAGGTCACCCTTTTTTAATAAATTCCATGCTGCCATCCCATTCCTTTCCCCCTCCCCTTACCAGTTCTCCCTTTTTCCCTTTTCCGTTAATTCAGTCCCCTTTCCGTCTTCCTACAAATTTTCCCCAACATCCTTTCTTTTCTGAACACCCCTACAAATCTTACCAACCCCCACAAGATAATGCAGGGGCTCCCCAGTTGGGACCCTCGCACATTAAATCCCAAAGTCTTATTTCGCCGCTTTTCAATTAACAGTTAAACCAAAAACGCTCTTGGCCCTCTCTCCTATTCAGTAACTTTTTATTCTCGTTTTTAAACCCGGTATTCCCAACACCGCTTTTTCAGGGACTTTAAATCTAAAGTCTTCACCCTTTTTATTTACACTAAACCCCAATTACCAATTATTCCCCCACCGCCCCTTTCATTTGATTCAAAACACCCTCACTTAAACCCGGGTTGGATAAAACCAAAACACTATTTCGCTCCCAAAAAAAAAAATTGCCTTCATTTTTCTTTTTTGCCCGGGCTTGCCCAAAAATCACTCTCACCCCCTCAATTTCTTTTACCCCTTTTAAACGAGAAACTTTTTTCTTCTTATCTACAAAATCCTGTTTAGGAGTAGTGTTTTTTCCCTTGGGTCTTGTCATCTCCCCCAAACCCCCGATTTCTCCAGAATTCCCCCAAATTCCCCTTTCAGTTTCGTTTAAATCAGGCCAAAATTTGGGTTCCTTTCCCCAAAATACTACCTTCTTCTTTTTTCAATCTTGGTTACATTTCCCCTGGAACCCAGCTTTGGCCCGAGGGGGTTGAGACTCCCCATGATCCCTTTTTGGGTTTTCCCATTCTAGATTGGTGTGTTATTTTTATTTAATTGTGTGAATTTTTAGGTGTAAATTTTTTTTATTTCGTGTTTATTTGTTTAATTTCAGTTGGATTTTTATTTAATTAGTGTTTAGTTTGATATGATTAAGTGTTGTTAGTATTGTCTTACTTGAATTGATAAGTTTAATTTTCAATTATAAGTTATTGTAATTGTTTTATAGTGAAATATTGCATTTTATTGTTCTATTGTGATGATTTTAATTTGTTGGGGTATTAAATTTAATAAATTTTCGTTTTTTGGGGTTTTTATCTTGTGTATTATGTTTTCAAATGTATTATGTTTTTCGCATGGTTTATTGATGTTATATTTTGAATGTTAAAATGGTAAAATTTAATAATGAATAAATATTTAAAGAGATTATGTACATTTGTGGTTGTTTATATATATACTTGGATGGCATTGCAGTGGAATTTTTAAAACAAGGGGGGTGACTATGTTGTTAACTGTGATGGTGAGGATATTCAATGATTGTTTGGTTCATGGTAGCAGTGCCTGTGGATTGGCGGACATGCCCGCTTACATATCAGGGTAGCGGGCGCAGGGTGTCGGAGGGGAAAAATGTGGCGTGGGTGTGCGCTCGGTCACCTTCAGCTCTTTTACCTTAGGTTAGCGGGCGAAGGGTGTCGGAGGGCAAAGTAGCGTGGGATGTGTGCTCCGTACCTTCGCTCCTTACCTCTCAGGTTAGCGCGCGCAGTGGTGCCAGGGAAAGCAAAGGTGGCTCGGATTGCTATCCGTACTTCTGCTCCTTACCTCTCAGGTTAGCGGGGCCGAAGGGTGTCGGAGGGCAAAAGTTGCGCGTGGGATGCGGCTCCGGTCACCTTCCGCTCCTTACCTCTCAGGTTAGTGGGCGAAGGGTGTCGGAGGGCAAAAGTGGCGTGGATGCGGCACCGTCACCTTCCGTCCTTACCTTCAGGTTACGGCGAAGGGTGTCGGAGGGCAAAAAGGGGCGTGGGATGCGCGCTCGTCACCTTCCGCTCCTTTCCTCTAGGTTAGCGGGCGAAGGGTGTCGGAGGGCAAAAGTGGCGTGGGATGCGGTCCGTCATCTTCGCTCCTTAACTCTCACGTTAGCGGCGAAGGGTGTCGGACGGCAAAAGTGGCGTGGGATACGGCTCCGTCACTTCCGTCCTTACCTCTCAGGTTAGCGGGCGAAGGGTTGTCGGAGGGCATAGTGGCGTGGGATGCGGCTCCGTCACCTTCGTCTTTACCTCCTCAGGTTTAGCGGGCGAAGGATGTGGAGGGCAAAAGTGGCGTGGGATGAGCTCGTCACCTTCCGCTCTACCTCTCAGGTTACCGGGCGAAGGGTGTCGGAGGCAAAATTGGCGTGGGTTAGGTTAGGTTAGGTTAGGTTAGGTTTAGATTGGTTTTTTGGGTTAGGTCTAGTTAGGTTCGGTTGGGGTTAGGTTGGGTTATGTTAGTTTGGGGTTAGGTTAGGTTAGGTTGGTTGTGTTGGGTTAGGTTAGGGTGGGTTAGGTTATTGGGTTTGAGTGTTGGGTTAGGTTAGGTTAGATTTGGTTGGGCTTAGGTTAGGTTAGGTTAGGCTAGGCTAGCTGGTTAGGTTAGGTTTAAGTTAGGTCAGGTTCAGGTTGGTTAGGTTAGGTGACACTTTTCTTTCCTATGCCCAACTGATTAAACAAGACCATTTGTAGCAGAAAACTTACCACTAGTTCGCACTCCAGAGATGTTCCTGCTTTGGGACTGCCAAGGGTGGTTGAAGACATCCACTTCCATGTAGTTTGCACGCCAACTTTATGTACATTCTGATCTTCACCATCTAGTAGGAACTCCGGGTTTGCTGTCTAGCCGAGTGGCCATTCCCTGCAAAGTGAAATGCTTTACCAGAAAGCATACACGTACTATTGATTATATTCCTTTTCCCTAAATTTATGTCAGAACCACTAAACTCCATTTCTTACTATTATATTATTACCATGACTCCACTTAATCTATAGATATGCCGGCTACTTGTCTAAAATTATGAAGGCCAAACACGACAGTTTTGGTTCCCAATTATTGTATAAAAATCATGAGCATAATGCCTTGGTTTGTCACATCATTGAATTAAAGTGCCAGGAAATACACGTTGGTTAGCCAACTTGTGCACGTGATCCTTCGATAAACAGGCAAATATAATAGACATCCTATTGATATAGAACACATAATGTTTAGTAGCCGGTATAAAGCAGTATTTGCCATTATAAAGGACAAAGTTTCATTACTGTTTTAGCAATGCAAGATAGTATGCCTATTGAATCCGCATTGTACGAAGTGTTATCCCTCAAATTCTCAAAAAAAATATCCAATAGTTTAATATCTTTTTAACTTACTTCACGAATACTCAACAAACTTTATACCTCTGTAATTTGAACACTCCACCTTTATCATCCCCTTTGGCCTTTGTACAACAGGCGCTATGAATGCATTCGCAATCCTCAGCACTGCACCATGAAAACCCAAAATATACATGGAATATCCTCCCAAACAGTCAACAACATGGTCACCCCCTTTTTTAATAAAATTCACTGAATGTCATCCATTCCTTCCCCACTCCCCTTATTCCATTGTTCTCACCTTTTTCCATTCTGTACTCAGTTCTCTGTGTACTTCCTCACACAAGTCCTCCTCCCAAGCTCCCTTAACTCTCACCACCCTCTTCACCCCACTTTCACTTCTTCTTTTCTGAAAACCCTTTACAAAATCTTCACCTTACTTCACAAGATAATGATCAGACATACCTCCAGTGGCACCTCTCTGCACGATTAACATCAAAAGTCTCTTCTTTCGCACGCCCTGTCAATTAAACGTAATCCAATAACGCTCTTGGCCATCTCTCCTGCTTACATACGTTATATTAGTATATCTACTTTTTAAACAGGTTATTCCAATCACAGTCTTTTTCTGCACATAATTCTACACGCACATCACCATTTCCTTTTACACACTAAACACCCCATGTATACCAATTATTCCCTCAACTGCCACATTACTCACCTTTACATCAATCTCCCATCACTATAACCCGGTCTCGTGCTTCAAAACACTAGCACACTCATTCAGCTGCTCCAAATTACACTTGCCTCTCAGATCTTTCTTCTCATGGCCAGTGTGATATGCACAATAATCACAAATCTTCTCTCCCATCACTTTCATGTTTTACCATATTATCGAGAATTTTCTTTCTTTATTCTATCTCATACTCAATACAACTC
>NW_027264554.1:0-24513 GCF_036320965.1 Panulirus ornatus | reverse complement strand
TTACACAAACGTCAATAGTAGTTTTCATCAATTTAACCACTGTATCATACTGCCTGGTCCACTTCTCTTATCATGAAACAGGAATATTGGCGTATGATGTTTCTCAATTGTCTTCATTACGCAAAGTACAACCATATCTTGGATACGTGAGGGTAGGTAGTTGGTCATCAGCCATAATAAAGCCTTGACAGACCAAAAACTTATCTGGACCTCAACTTTTCCAGTACATTTATGAAAAACACCTCTTTGCTTTCCATCTCTATCACTTTGAAAAAAAACTCCCTTTGTTCACATTACAATGAAAGAATAAGCTTCAATGTCTAAGCTACATTTTTTTCCAATTTCACTATTCATTTATAAAACCTGTTAATCTACTAAACAGAGTTACCATGTGTTTACACCAAGAATACAAACCTCTTGCTAAAGGTAGTGAATGCACTCCCATGATGAAGCAAACAGTGTTACTGACCATGACTTACAAATGTCACGGATTGCCATGGCTGAGCCTAGATAGGTTCAAATCCTCGACATGGCAGTCAGTGTACAGTCAACCCAACTATTCATCCTGCCCCAGATTATGGTTGATAAACTGGGTACCTAACATAGGCACCTTCTGATAGGCATATATCATCTCAAAAATTGAGATTATTTCCTTTAATGTTAATACATTTAATTCTAAATGCATCCGCAGTGCAAAGAACAGGTATTCCCACTTTGAGCTTCAACAAAAAAAAACTGGATGAAAGCTGCAGGTCACCACTAGAGCCAGTGAATAATATCAGTGGGAGTGGGAGATGTATAAAAGAAAGAGACAGGAGGTCAAGAGAAAGGTGCAAGAGGAGAAAAAGAGGGCAAATGAGAGTTAGGGTGAGAGAGTATCATTAAATTTTAGGGAGAATAAAAAGATGTTCTGGAAGGAGGTAAATAAAGTGCGTAAGACAAGGGAGCAAATGGGAACTTCAGTGAATACGTGGGAAGTATTCTTTCTCCCCTATCCCAAGGGATAATATATATATATATATATATATATATATATATATATATATATATATATATATATATATATATATATATATATATATATATATATACCATTATGAAACTGAAAGGATAATATTTGTCTTCAAATTCATCTTATTCCAATCTATCCTTAGTATGCCATTTCTTGCACTCAAAGCAGAGTGATAAGTTCTAAATCTCTTTAAAGTTTTCTATAGTCAATGACCAAATCCAATAATTTCACCACAACCAGAACTTGCAAGACATCATCACCATCTTTCAAATTCGAATACTGGGACTCTTGCAACTAGAACTCATAACGGTTTATAATCCTTACACTTTCAATAGAACAAGGCTAATTTTTACCAGGCTTATGATCTAGTTAAAGTATGTGTACTTCCTCTTGGAACCCTTGAAGAAACAAAAGAGGTTCTGCCTATTACATGGCTGATTTACTGTAACCATTCCCACTCACAGGCTACCTGGATGCTATGGTCTGGCACATGACTCAGAACGGTGCAACTCCATGAGCAAGAATAGGACCAAACCTTGGTACCCCTCTGCCATTGGGCAGGAAAATGATCAAATGATTTAATAAAATAATTTCATACGAAACAGATTATCAGTCACTAAACTGCAAGGTGTCTATTAGCAGCAATGCTGCTAAATACTTCAGTAATTATGTACAAACAATAAATCCAATAATAAAATCCAGGTATTACACAATCAACAAACGTCAAGAAATATAGTAATGAACTTACAGCTTCCATACAGATGCAAAGCCGGCAAGGCAGCGGGTTTGGATGGTATTGCAGTGGAATTTATTAAAAAAGGGGGTGACTTTATTGTTGACTGGTTGGTAAGGCTATTTAATGTATGTATGATTCATGGTGAGGTGCCTGAGGATTGGCGGAATCCTTGCATAGTGCCATTGTACAAAGGCAAAGGTGATAAGAGTGACTGCTCAAATTACAGAGGTATAAGTTTGTTGAGTATTCCTGGGAAATTATATGGGAGGGTATTGATTGAGAGGGTGAAGGCATGTACAGAGCATCAGTGTGGTTTCAGAAGTGGTAGAGGATGTGTGGATCAAGTGTTTGCTTTGAAGAATGTATGTGAGAAATACTTAGAAAAGCAAATGGATTTGTATGTAACATTTATGGATCTGGAGAAGGAATATGATAGAGTTGATAGAGATGCTCTGTGGAAGGTACTAAGAATATATGGTGTTGGAGGCAAGTTGTTAGAAGCGGTGAAAAGTTATTATCGAGGATGTAAGGCATGTGTACGTGTAGGAAAAGAGGAAAGTGATTGGTTCTCAGTGAATGTAGGTTTGCGGCAGGGGTGTGTGATGTCTCCATGGTTGTTTAATTTGTTTATGGATGGGGTTGTTAGGGAGGTGAATTCAAGAGTTTTGGAAAGAGGGGCAAGTATGAAGTCTGTTGTGGATGAGAGAGCTTGGGAAGTGAGTCAGTTGTTGTTCGCTGATGATACAGCGCTGGTGGCTCATTCATGTGAGAAGCTGCAGAAACTGGTGACTGAGTTTGGTAAAGTGTGGGAAAGAAGAAAGTTAAGAGAAAATGTGAATAAGAGCAAGGTTATTAGGTACAGTAGGGTTGAGGATCAAGTCAGTTGGGAGGTAAGTTTGAATGGAGAAAAACTGGAGGATGTAAAGTGTTTTAGATATCTGGGAGTGGATCTGGCAGCGGATGGAACCATGGAAGCGGAAGTGAATCATAGGTTGGGGGAGGGGGCGAAAATCCTGGGAGCCTTGAAGAATGTTTGGAAGTCGAGAACATTATCTCGGAAAGCAAAAATGGGTATATTTGAAGGAATAGTGGTTCGAACAATGTTTTATGGCTGCGAGGCGTGGGCTATGGATAGAGTTGTGCGCAGGAGGATGGATGTGCTGGAAATGAGATGTTTTGAGGACAATATGTGGTGTGAGGTTGTTTGAACGAGTAAGTAATGTAAGGGTAAGAGAGAAGTGTGGAAATAAAAAGAGCGTGGTTGAGAGAGCAGAAGAGGGTGTTTTGAAATGGTTTGGGCACATGGAGAGAATGAGTGAGGAAAGATTGACCAAGAGGATATATGTGTCGGAGGTGGAGGGAACGAGGAGAAGTGGGAGGTGGAAAGATGGAGTGAAAAAGATTTTGTGTGATCGGGGCCTGAACATGCAGGAGGGTGAAAGGCGAGCAAGGAATAGAGTGAATTGGATCGATGTGGTATACCGGGGTCGACGTGCTGTCAATGGATTTAATCAGGGCCTGTGAAGCGTCTGGGGTAAACCATGGAAAGTTGTGTGGGGCCTGTATGTGGAAAGGGAGCTATGGTTTCGGGCATTATTACGTGACAGCTAGTGACTGAGTGTGAACGAATGGGGCATTTGTTGTCTTTTGCTAGCGCTACCTCGCACACATGAGGGAGGAGGGGGATGTTATTCCATGTGTAGCGAGGTGGCGATGGGAATAAATAAAGGCAGACAGTATGAATTATATACATGTGTATGTATGTATATGTGTTTGTATATATATATATATATATATATATATATATATATATATATATATATATATATATATGTGTACATTGAGATGCATAGGTATTTATATTTGCGTGTGTGGACGTGTATGTATATACATGTGTATGGGGGTGGGTTGGGCCATTTCTTTCGTCTGGTTCCTTGCGCTACCTCGCAAACGCGGGAGACAGCGACAAAGCAAATAATAAGAAAAAATAAAATGATATATATATATATATATATATATATATATATATATATATATATATATATATATATATATATATATATATATATATATATATGTATATATATATATATATATATATATATATATATATATATATATATATATATATATATATATATATATATATATATATATATATATACCTCTTTTAACCTGCGTATTGAAGTCCACATGAGACCTTCTAACATCAGGTACATTCCAAAGTAACATTTGTCCATAGTACATCATAAAAATACATACAATTAATCCTTCCTCGAGCCATTTTATATACATATACATAAAGTCATTCATTTATCTGTACTATGTCTCAGAAATATGTAAAACTAATTATTTCCCCCGCACACAACTTCATGGAAATATATAGAACTAGTGAAACAAGTGAACGTTACTTAAAGGGTTGACCAACAATCTCCATGCAATAGTCTCAGGTGCCTTCCATAAAACGCTATTACAACGTCGTTAACTACAGTTTTACCCTCCTTGTGTGTATGAAGAACATCCATGATAACTGACTGGTCGTGCATAACTCCTACTAATGATTCAAATAAAATCATACGCGTGAAATTCTCAAAATATAAGAAAACTGTAAATATATATTTTCATTGCCTCAGTATCTTGAATAATTGTGATTCAAGTGTTTCTAAACATCGTATACAGACCAATGAAAGTACAGCTGTTTAACAGTTTCTTTAGGATTAAATGCAATGAAGTTATATATAACAAAGTATATAACCCATAAGCTATAACCATAAACGATAACGCACCATAGAAAAATATACTTGTTAACCTTGTATCAGACAGATCATTTAAGTGGCAGCGTCTGGCATCTCACCTCCCGCTTTGTGTTTTCTTCCCTAATATTGGTTTTTACTTACTTTTTCTTCAGATTCAATTCTTTAGTCAATATTTTATTGTTCATGGAGGAACGGGTTCCTATATTCTTTTTCATATAGTGCTGTCACTAGGTACCCGTGTACAATAATATCAAGGAAGATTCAGTAAGGAGAGTACATATAAATATAACACTGGCTTACTAAACCCTAAGAGAGGAAAGAAAGAAGGACATTCCTTCATCATCAATATTGTTAATATAATTGATGATGTGTTAAAGGAATGTCCTTCCTTCCTTCTTTCCTCCCTTTCTTAGGCTTTAGTAAGCCCCCGTGTTATATGTACTCTCCTTACTGAATCTTCCTTGGTTTCGGACAAATGGTTTGGGGTAGTCGGTAACAGATCGAGTTCAGCAATGGTACTGTTTGGTGACCTTTGCGAAACAACCTCCCCAATGGTGAATGAAAACACTCTGTTGGTGAATGCTGGGGCCAGTGAAACAGATAAAGGTTTCCATTTACCCCTAGAGAGCAAGTCAACCCAGACTCGACGTCAGAGACGTGGTGAGAAATGAAGACCAGAATCGCCGTCGTCGTCAGAGAAGTGGTGGTAAGGGCAAACCCAGACGAGAGAAGGACTCTGTCGAGCGTCAGGCAGAAACCTTGGCAGGTTTTATTGTGGACACGTTAACCGGTAAGAAGAATGGACACACACAATGCCCTGTTGAACGGACTCTCTTAAGATGCGTCAAGGAAATGTTGAAAAAAAATGAGATATTCTTTGAGAATATGATGAAGACACTAGACCTCACTAGGGACACAGGCTACGGTTGCTTCCTAGATGCGGCCCGCCAGCTTTTCGATGAAGGAGAAAGGGTGACCTGGACCAGAATAATCTTACTGTACGCGTTTGCTGGACGACTGGCCATGTACTGTCAAGAGCTAGGAATGGAGGACTTCTGCTGTACGATTACACAGTTTCTGAGACAATCTGCGCGTGAATTCGTGGCTCCATTTGTGAGGAGAAATGGTGGATGGGTAAGTTCATGGTTTACCTTGGTGTTCGGTTATATTTGGTAGTACTCTATGTAAATGAGGCAAGGTTTATATGTATACTGATTCGTTTACTGTTATCTTTTTGTGGTTATATCTATCTTAAGGTGTGGACACGCACTCGAGTGGGCTGTAACATAACGTAAGCTTCGTTGGAAAATAATTGTAGTTATCGTTCACCTTCATTATACAGAGGACAGGATCCCTACTGTCACACCATCCTTAGTCACCAATTACTGCAGTTTCTCACCCGAATCAGCCACAAGCACTGTATCATCAGCTTACAACAACTGACTCGAGTCTCAAGCCCTATCATCCACAACAGACTGCATACTTGCCCCCCTCTCGAAAGCTCTTGCATTTATGTCCTTCACAAAGCCAATCCATAAGCAAATTAAAGAACCATGAAAACATTACGCACACCTGCCGCAAACCTACATTCACTGGGAATCGCTTAATTTCCTCTCTTCCTACACGTACACACGCCTTAAATCCTCGATAAAAACTTTCCACTTTTTTAGTAACTTACCTCCCCAACATATACTGTTAATACCTCCCACAGAGCATCTCTACCAACTCTACCATATACCTTCTCCAGATCCATATGTGCTACATACAAATACATTTGCTTTTCTAAGTATTTCTTGCATACACTCTTCAAAGCAAACATCCGATCTACACATCCTCTACCACTTCTGAAACCGCACTGCTCCTCCTCAACCTGGTGCTCTATACATGCCTTGACCGTCTCGATCAATACCCTACCATGTAATTTCCCAGGAATACTCAACAAACTTATACATAAGTTATTTTAACACTTACCTTTATCATCTTTGCCTTTGTACAAGAGCACTATAAATGCATTACGCCAATGCTTAGGCACTTCACCTTGAACCATACCTACAGTGAATACCCTCCTCAACGAGTCAACAACACCGTTACCCCCTTCCAAAACATCTTTTTATTTTCCCTAAAATTTAAGAACACTCTCTCACCCCAATTCTCATTTGCTCTCTCTTTCACCTCTTTCTTCAACTCTTTCTTATATATATATATATATATATATATATATATATATATATATATATATATACGTATGTAAGTAGGAGAGATGGCCAGAGAGCGTTATTGGATTACATGTTAATTGATAGGCGCGCGAAAGGCTGCAACTGGACGTATATCTGATCATTATCTTGTGGAGGCGAAGGTGAAGACTTGTAGGGGTTTTCAGAAATGAAGAGAGAATGTTAGGGAGAAGAGACTGGTGAGAATAAATGAGCTTGGGAAGGAGATTTGTGAAAGGAATTACCAGGAGAGACTGAGTACAGAATGGAAAAAGGTGAGAACAAAGTAGGTAAGGGGGGTGGGGGAGGAATGGGATGTATTTAGGGAAGCAGTGATGGCTTGCGCAAAAGATGCTTGTGGTATGAGAAACGTGGGAGGTGGGTTGATTAGAAAGGGTAGTGAGTGGTGGGATGAAGAAGTAAGATTATTAGTGAAATAGAAGGGAAAGGCATTTGGACGATTTTTGCAGGGAAAACATGAAAATGAGTGGGATATGTATAAAAGAAAGAGGCAGGAGATCAAGAGAAAGGTGCAAGAGGTGAAAAAGAGGGCAAATGAGAGTTGGGGTGAGAGAGTATCATTAAATTTTAGGGAGAATAAAAAGATGTTTTGGAAGGAGGTAAATAATGTGCGTAAGACAAGGGAGCAAATGGGAACTTCGGTGAAGGGGCTAACGGGGAGGTGATAACAAGTAGTGGTGATGTGAGAAGGAGATGGAGTGAGTATTTTGAAGGTTTGTTGAATGTGTTTGATGATAGAGTGGCAGATATGTGGTGTTTTGCTCGAGGTGGTATGCAAAGTGAGAGGGTTAGGGACTATGATTTGGTAAACAGAGAAGAGGTAGTAAAACCTTTGCGGAAGATGAAAGCCGACAAGGCTTTCATCTCCTTTTGAGTGATCGGGGCCAGAACATGAAGGGGGGTGAAAGGCGTGCAAGTGAATTGGAAGGATGTGGTATACCGGGATCGAGGTGCTGTCAATGGATTGAACCAAGGCATGTGAAGCGTCTGGGGTAAATCATGGAAAGTTCTGTGGGGCCTGGATGTGGAAAGTGACTTGGTTTCGATGCATTATTACATGACAGCTAGAGACTGAATGTGAACGAATGGGGCCTTTGTTGTCTTTTCCTAGCGCTACCTCGCACACATGAGGGGGGAGAGGGTTGTTATTCCATGTGTGGCGAGGTGGTGAAGGGAATAAATAAAGGCAGACAGTGTGAATTATATAGAAGTGTATATATGTATATGTCTGTGTGTGTATATACATGTATACATTAAGATGTATAGGTATGTAAATTTGCGTGTGTGGACGTGTATATATATACATGTGTATGTGGGTGGGCTGGGCCATTCTTTCGTCTGTTTCCTTGCGCTACCTCGCTAACGTAGGAGACAGCGACAAAGGAAAATGAAAAATAATGGAAAATATATATATATATATATATATATATATATATATATATATATATATATATATATATATATAAATGGGAAATGGGAAACAGAAGAAGGAGTCACGCGGGGAGTGCTCATCCTCCTCGAAGGCTCAGATTGGGGTGCCTAAATGTGTGTGGATGTAACCAAGATGTGAAAAAAGGAGAGATAGGTAGTATGTTTGAGGAAAGGAACCTAGATGTTTTGGCTCTGAGTGAAACGAAGCACAAGGGTAAAGGGGAAGAGTGGTTTGGGAATGTCTTGGGAGCAGAGTCAGGGGTTAGTGAGAGGACAAGAGCAAGGGAAGGAGTAGCAGTACTCCTGAAACAGGAGATGTGGAATTATGTGATAGAATGTAAGAAAGTAAATTCTCGATTGATATGGGTAAAACTGAAAGTTGATGGAGAGAGATGGGTGATTATTGGTGCATATGCACCTGGGCATGAGAAGAAAGACCATGAGAGGCAAGTGTTTTGGGAGCAGCTAAATGAGTGTGTTAGTGGTTTTGATGCACGAGACCGGGTTATAGTGTTGGGTGATTTGAATGCAAAGGTGAGTAATGTGGCAGTTGAGGAAATAATTGGTATACATGGAGTGTTCAGTGTTGTAAATGGAAATGGTGAAGAGCTTGTAGATTTATGTGCTGAAAAAGGACTGATGATTGGGAATACCTGGTTTAAAAACCGAGATATACATAAGTATACTTATGTAAGTAGGAGAGATGGCCAGAGAGCGTTATTGGATTACGTGTTAATTGACAGGCGCGCGAAAGAGAGACTTTTGGATGTTAATGTGCTGAGAGGTGCAAGTGGAGGGATGTCTGATCATTATCTTGTGGAGGCTAATGTGAAGATTTGTATGGGTTTTCAGAAAAGAAGAGTGAATATTGGGGTGAAGAGGGTGGTGAGAGTAAGTGAGCTTGGGAGGGAGACTTGTGTGAGGAAGTACCAGGAGAGACTGAGTACAGAATGGAAAAAGGTGAGAACATTGGAAGTAAGGGGAGTGGGGGAGGAATGGGATGTATTTAGGAAATCAGTGATGGATTGCGCAAAAGATCCTTGTGGCATGAGAAGAGTGGGAGGTGGGTTGATTAGAAAGGGTAGTGAGTGGTGGGGTGAAGAAGTAAGATTATTAGTGAAAGAGAAGAGAGAGGCATTTGGACGATTTTTGCAGGGAAAAAATGAAATTGAGTGAGAGACGTATAAAAGAAAGAGACAGGAGGTCAAGAGAAAGGTGCAAGAGGTGAAAAAAGGGCAAATGAGAGTTGGGGTGAGAGAGTATCATTAAATTTTAGGGAGAATCAAAAGATGTTCTGGAAGGAGGTAAATAAAGTGCGTAAGTCAAGGGAGCAAATGGGAACTTCAGTGAAGGGCGCAAATGGGGAGGTGATAACAAGTAGTGGTGATGTGAGAAGGAGATGGAGTGAGTATTTTGAAGGTTTGTTGAATGTGTTTGATGATAGAGTGGCAGATATAGGGTGTTTTGGTCGAGGTGGTGTGCAAAGTGCGAGGGTTAGGGAAAATGAGTTGGTAAACAGAGAAGAGGTAGTAAATGCTTTCCGGAAGATGAAAGCCGGCAAGGCAGCAGGGTTGGATGGTATTGCAGTGGAATTTATTGAAAAATCGGGTGACTGTATTGTTGACTGGTTTGTAAGGTTATTTAATGTATGTATGACTCATGGTGAGGTGCCTGAGGATTGGCGGAATGCGTGCATAGTGCCATTGTACAAAGGCAAAGGGGATAAGAGTGAGTGCTCAAATTACAGAGGTATAAGTTTGTTCAGTATTCCTGGCAAATTATATGGGAGGGTATTGATTGAGAGGGTGAAGGCATGTACAGAGCATCAGATTGGGGAAGAGCAGTGTGGTTTCAGAAGTGGTAGAGGATGTGTGGTTCAGGTGTTTGCTTTGAAGAATGTATGAGAGAAATACTTAGAAAAGCAAATGGATTTGTATGTAGCATTTATGGATCTGGAGAAGGCATATGATAGTTGATAGAGATGCTCTGTGGAAGGTATTAAGAATATATGGTGTGGGAGGCAAGTTGTTAGAAGCAGTGAAAAGTTTTTATCGAGGATGTAAGGCATGTGTCCGTGTAGGAAGAGAGGAAAGTGATTGGTTCTCAGTGAATGTAGGTTTGCGGCAGGGGTGTGTGATGTCTCCATGGTTGTTTAATTTGTTTATGGATGGGGTTGTTAGGGAGGTGAATGCAAGAGTTTTGGAAAGAGGGGCAAGTATGAAGTCTGTTGGGGATGAGAGAGCTTGGGAAGTGAGTCAGTTGTTGTTCGCTGATGATACAGCGCTGGTGGCTGATTCATGTGAGAAACTGCAGAAGCTGGTGACTGAGTTTGGTAAAGTGTGTGAAAGAAGAAAGTTAAGAGTAAATGTGAATAAGAGCAAGGTTATTAGGTACAGTAGGGTTGAGGGTCAATTCAATTGGGAGGTGAGTTTGAATGGAGAAAAACTGGAGGAAGTGAAGTGTTTTAGATATCTGGGAGTGGATCTGGTAGCGGATGGAACCATGGAAGCGGAAGTGGATCATAGGGTGGGGGAGGGGGCGAAAATTCTGGGAGACTTGAAGAATGTGTGGAAGTCGAGAACATTATCTCGTAGAGCAAAAATGGGTATGTTTGAAGGAATAGTGCTTCCAACAATGTTGTATGGTTGCGAGGCGTGGACTATGGATAGAGTTGTGCGCAGGAGGATGGATGTGCTGGAAATGAGATGTTTGAGGACAATGTGTGGTGTGAGGTGGTTTGATCGAGTAAGTAACGTAAGGGTAAGAGAGATGTGTGGAAATAAAAAGAGCGTGGTTGAGAGAGCAGAAGAGGGTGTTTTGAAATGGTTTGGTCACATGGAGAGAATGAGTGAGGAAAGATTGACCAAGAGGATATATGTGTCGGAGATGGAGGGAACGAGGAGAAGAGGGAGACCAAATTGGAGGTGGAAAGATGGAGTGAAAAAGATTTTGTGTGATCGGGGCCTGAACATGCAGGAGGGTGAAAGGAGGGCAAAGAATAGAGTGAAATGGAGCGATGTGGTATACCGGGGTTGACTTGCAGTCAGTGGATTGAATCAAGGCATGTGTATGGGGGTGGGTTGGGCCATTTCTTTCGTCTGTTTCCTTGCGCTACCTCGCAAACGCGGGAGACAGCGACAAAGCAAAAAAAAAAAAAAAAATATATATATATATATATATATATATATATATATATATATATATATATATAAATATATATATATCAAACAAACCTCCAACAGCCAGCATCGAACCCGGGACCCTTGTGCAAGAGGCGGGAATGCTTACCAATAGGCTATGAACCTGGCATTACCGCCTCTTGCTCAGTGGTCCCGGGTTCGATCATGGCTGTTGTAGGGGTGTATGTTCTATGAAGATTCGCGTTCATATGCGCTTTATTCCTATATATATATATATATATATATATATATATATATATATATATATATATATATATATATATATGTTTATTTATTTATTATTTATAAATAAATAAACATATATTCATAAATATCATATACATACATATATATATATATATATATATATATATATATATATATATATATATATATATATATATATACTGTATTTTGTCGCTGTCTCGCGAGGTAGCGCAAGGACACAGACGAAAGAATGGCTCAACCCATTCACATACACATGTATATATATACTCGTCAACACACTCACATATACATAACTATACATTTTAACGTTTACATATATATATACATACACAGACATATGCATATATACATATGTACATAATTCATACTTGCTGCCTTTATTCATTCCCCTCGCCCTCCGTCACACATGAAATGACAACCCCCTCCCCCCTGCATACTTGTGAGATAGCGCTAGGAAAAGACAACTAAGGCCTACTTCGTTCACACTCTGTCTCTAGTTGTCATGTAGAATGCACCGAAACCACAGCTCCCTTTCCACATCCAGGTACCAGAAAACTTTCCATGGTTTACTCCAGACGCTTCACATGCCAGGGACAGAACGGCGACCCTGTTATACCACATTGTTCCAATTCATCCAGTTCCTTCCATGCCTTTCACCCTCCTGCATGTTCAGGCCCCGATCGCTCAAATTCTTTTACCCTCCATCTTTCCACCTCCAATTTGGTCTCCCACTTTTCGCTCCCTTCACCACTGACACATATATCCTCTTTGCCAATCTTTCCTCACTCATTTTTTCAATGTGACCAAACCATTTCAAAACACCCTCTTCTGCTCTATCAAACTCACTCTTTTTATTACCACCATCTCTATTACCCTTTTATTGCTTACTCGATCAAACCACTTCACACCACAAAGTCCTGAAACATCTGATTTCCAACATATCCACCTTCCTCTTCACAACACCACATTTAACATTGTTGGAACCACTATTCCTTCAAACATACCCATTTTTGCTTTCCGAGATAATTTTCTCGCCTTCCACACATTTTTCAATGCTCCCAGAACTTTCGTCCCCTCCCCCACCCTGTGCCTCGCTTACATGGTTCCATCCGCTGCCAAGTCCACTCCCAGATATCTAAAACGCTTCACTCCTCCAGTTTTTCGCCTTTCAAACTTTCCTCCCAATTGACTTGTCTCTGAACCCTACTGTACCTAATAACCATGCTCTTATTCACATTCACTTTCAGTTTTCTTCCTTTACACACTTTACCAAACTCAGTCACCAGCTTCTGCAGTTTCTCACTCGAATCGCCCCTCAGCACTGTATCATCAGCGAACAACAACTGACTCGCTTCCCAAGACCTCTCATCCACAACAGACTGCATACTTGCCCCTCTCGTCAATATTCTTCCATTCACCTTCCTAACAACCACATTCATAAACAAATTAAAAACCATGGATATATCACGCACCCCTGCCGCAAACCGACATTCACTGAGAACCGATCACTTTACTTTCTTCCTACTCGTACACATCCCTTATATCCTCGATAAAAACTTTTTACGGCTTCTACCAACTTGCCCCCCACACCATATAGCCTTAATACCTTCCACAGAGCATCTCTATCAATTCCATCATATGCCCTCTCCAGATCCATAAATGCTACAAACATATCTATTTGCTTTTCTAAGTATTTCTCACATACATTCATTCCTCAGAGCAAACACCTGATCCACACATCCTCTACCCCTTCTGAACCACACGGGTTTTCCCCAACCAGATGCTCTGTACACGCTTTCACCCTCTCAATCAATACCTTCCCATATGATTTCCCAGCAATACTCGACAAACCTATACAACTGTAATTTGAGCACTCGCCTTTACCCCTTTCCCTTTGTACAATGGGACTATGCAAGCATTCCGCCAATCCTCAGGCACCTCGCCATGAGTCATGCAGACATTGAATATCCTTACCATCCAGTCAACCACACAGTCACCCCTTTATAGATAAATTTCACTGCAATGCCATCCAAACCCGCTGCCATGCCGGCTTTCATCTTTCGCAAAGCTTTTACTATCCCTTCTCTGTTTAACAAATCATTCTCTCTAACCCTCTAACTGCGCACACCACCTCGACCAAAACACCCTATATGTGCCACTCCATCATCTAATACATACAACAAACCTTCAAAGCATTCACTCCGTCTCCTCACATCACCACTACTCGTTATTACCTCCACATTAGCCGATTTCACTGATGTTCCCATTTGTTCTCTTGTCTTACGCACTTTATTTACCTCTTCCAAAACATCGTTTTATTCTCCGTAAAATTAATGATCCTTTCTCACCCCAACTCTCATTTGCCCTGTTTTTAACCTCTTGCACCTTTCTCTTGACCTCCTGCCTCATTTTTCTATACATCTCACAGTCATTTGCACAACTTCCCTGCAAAAATCGTCCAATTGCCTCTCTCTTCTCTTTCACTAATAATCTTACTTCTTCATACCACTATTCACTACCCTTGCCAATCTGCACATCTCCCACGCTTCTCATGCCAAAAGCATCCCATGTACAAGCCATCACTGCTTCCCTAAATACATCACATTGTCCCCACTCCACTTACTTCCTTTGCTCTCTCTTTTTTCCATTCTACACTCAGTCTATCCTGGTAATTCCTCACACAAGTCTCCTTTCCAAGCTCGCTTAATCTCGCCACTCTTTCCTCTCCATCATTCTTTCTTATTTTCTGAAAACCTTTAGAAATCTTCGCCTCCACAAGATAATGATCAGATATCCCTCCAGTTCCACCTCTCAACACATAAACATCCAAA
Organism: Panulirus ornatus; assembly: GCF_036320965.1. Taxonomy (NCBI): domain Eukaryota; kingdom Metazoa; phylum Arthropoda; class Malacostraca; order Decapoda; family Palinuridae; genus Panulirus; species Panulirus ornatus. The sequence continues at coordinate 10,106 of NW_027264554.1, read as the reverse complement.
AGTCTCTCACGCGCATATCAATTAACACGTAATCCAATGTTTCTGGCTATCTCTCCTACTTACATAGGTGGGTTGGGCCAATCTTTCGTCTGTTTCCTTGCGTTACCTCGCTAACGCGGGAGACAGCTACAAACCAAAATAAAAGATAATAAATATTTATATATGTATATATATATATATATATGTATATATGTATATATATATATATATATATATATATATATATATATATATATATATATATATATATATATATATATATATATCAAACAAACTTCCAACAGCCAGCATCGAACCCGGGGCCCCTGTGCAAGAGGCGGGAATGTGACAGCTAGGCTATGGACCTGGCATTCCCGCCTCTTGCACAGGGGTCCCGGGTTCGATCCTGGCTGTTGGAGGTTTGTATGTTCTATGAAGGTGCGCTTTATTCCTATATATATATATATATATATATATATATATATATATATATATTTTTTTTTTTTTTTTTTTATACTTTGTCGCTGTCTCCCGCGTTTGCGAGGTAGCGCAAGGAAACAGACGAAAGAAATGGCCCAACCCCCCCCCCCCCATACACATGTACATACACACGTCCACACACGCAAATATACAGACCTACACAGCTTTCCATGGTTTACCCCAGACGCTTCACATGCCTTGCTTCAATCCACTGACAGCACGTCAACCCCTGTATACCACATGACTCCAATTCACTCTATTTCTTGCCCTCCTTTCACCCTCCTGCATGTTCAGGCCCCGATCACACAAAATCTTTTTCACTCCATCTTTCCACCTCCAATTTGGTCTCCCTCTTCTCCTCGTTCCCTCCACCTCCGACACATATATCCTCTTGGTCAATCTCTCCTCACTCATTCTCTCCATGTGCCCAAACCATTTCAAAACACCCTCTTCTGCTCTCTCAACCACGCTCTTTTTATTTCCACACATCTCTCTCACCCCTACGTTACTTACTCGATCAAACCACCTCACACCACACATTGTCCTCAAACATCTCATTTCCAGCACATCCATCCTCCTGCGCACATCTCTATCCATAGCCCACGCCTCGCAACCATACAACATTGTTGGAACCACTATTCCCTCAAACATACCCATTTTTGCTTTCCGAGATAATGTTCTCGACTTCCACACATTTTTCAAGGCTCCCAAAATTTTCGCCCCCTCCCCCACCCTATGATCCACTTCCGCTTCCATGGTTCCATCCGCTGACAGATCCACTCCCAGATATCTAAAACACTTCACTTCCTCCAGCTTTTCTCCATTCAAACTCACCTCCCAATTGACTTGACCCTCACCCCCACTGTACCTAATAACCTTGCTCTTATTCACATTTACTCTCAACTTTCTTCTTTCACACACTTTACCAAACTCAGTCACCAGCTTCTGCAGTTTCTCACATGAATCAGCCACCAGCGCTGTATCATCAGCGAACAACAACTGACTCACTTCCCAAGCTCTCTCATCCCCAACAGACTTCATACTTGCCCCTCTTTCCAGGACTCTTGCATTTACCTCCCTTACAACCCCATCCATAAACAAATTAAACAACCATGGAGACATCACACACCCCTGCCGCAAACCTACATTCACTGAGAACCAATCACTTTCCTCTCTTCCTACACGTACACATGCCTTACATCCTCGATAAAAACTTTTCACTGCTTCTAACAACTTGCCTCCCACACCATATATTCCTAATACCTTCCACAGAGCATCTCTATCAACTCTATCATATGCCTTCTCCAGATCCATAAATGCTACATACAAATCCATTTGCTTTTCTAAGTACTTCTCACATACATTCTTCAAAGCAAACACCTGATCCACACATCCTCTACCACTTCTGAAACCGCACTGCTCTTCCCCAATCTGATGCTCTGTACATGCCTTCACCCTCTCAATCAACACCCTCCCATATAATTTACCAGGAATACTCAACAAACTTATACCTCTGTAATTTGAGCACTCACTCTTATCCCCTTTGCCTTTGTACAATGGCACTATGCACGCATTCCGCCAATCCTCAGGCACCTCACCATGAGTCATACATACATTAAATAACCTTACCAACCAGTCAACAATACAGTCACCCCCTTTCTTAATAAATTCCACTGCAATACCATCCAAACCTGCTGCCTTGCCGGCTTTCATCTTCCGCAAAGCTTTTACTACCTCTTCTCTGTTTACCAAATCATTTTCCCTAACCCTCTCACTTTGCACACCACCTCGACCAAAACACCCTATATCTGCCACTCTGTCATCAGACACATTCAACAAACCTTCAAAATACTCATTCCATCTCCTTCTCACATCACCGCTACTTGTTATCACCTCCCCATTTACGCCCTTCACTGAAGTTCCCATTTGCTCCCTTGTCTTACGCACCCTATTTACCTCCTTCCAGAACATCTTTTTATTCTCCCTAAAATTTACTGATAGTCTCTCACCCCAACTCTCATTTGCCCTTTTTTTCACCTCTTGCACCTTTCTCTTGACCTCCTGTCTCTTTCTTTTATACTTCTCCCACTCAATTGCATTTTTTCCCTGCAAAATATATATATATATATGATATATTTATCTGCTGTAATTTGTCGCTGTCTCGCGAGGTAGCGCAAGGACACAGACGAAAGAATGGCCCAACCCATTCACATACAGATGCATATATATATATATATATACACACGTGCACACACGCACATATACATAACTATACATTTAACGTTTACATATATATACATACACAGACATATGCATATATACATATGTACATAATTAGTACTTGCTGCCTTTATTCATTCCCGTCGCCACTCCGCCACACATGAAATGACATCCCCCTCCCCCCCGCATGCGCGTGAGGTAGCGCTAGGAAAAGACAACAAAGGCCAACTTCGTTCACACTCGGTCTCTAGCTGTCATGTATAATGCACCGAAACCACAGCTCCCTTTCCACATCCAGGTACCAGAAAACTTTCCAAGATTTACCCCAGACGCTTCACATGCCCTAGTTCAATCCAGGGACAGAACGGCGACCCCGTTATACCACATCGTTCCAATTCATTCAGTTCCTTCCACACCTTTCACCCTCCTGCATTTTCAGGCCCCGATCGCTCAACTTCTTTTTCACTCCATCTTTCCACCTCCAATTTGGTCTCCCACTTTTAGTTCCTTTCACCTCTGACACATATATCATCTTTGCCAATCTTTCCTCACTCATTCTCTCAATGTGACCAAACCATTTTAAAACACCCTCTTCTGCTCTCGCAACCACATTCTTTTTATTACCACCATCTCTATTACCCTTTTATTGCTTACTCGATCAAACCACCTCACACCACATATCCTGAAACATCTGATTTCCAACTCGTTCACCTTCCTCTTCACAACTCCACGTATAACATTGCTGGAACTACTATTCCCTCAAACATTCCCATTTCTGCTTTCCGAGATAATTTTCTCGCCTTCCACACATTTTTCAACACTCCCAGAACTTTCGCCCCCTCTCCCACCCTGTGACTCACTTACATGGTTCCATCCGCTGCCAAATACACTCCTAGATATCTAAAACACTTCACTTCCTCCAGTTTTTCGCCTTTCAAACTTTCCTCCCAATTGACTTGTCTCTCAACCCTACTGTACCTAATAACCTTGCTCTTATTCACATTTACTCTCTGCTTTCTTCCTTTACACACTTTACCAAACTCAGTCACCAGCTTCTGCAGTTTCTCACTCGAATCGCCCCTCAGCGATGTATCATCAGCGAAAAACAAATGACTCGCTTCCCAAGACCTCTCATCCACAACAGAATGCATATTTGCTCCTCTCTACAATATTCTTCCATTCACCTCCCTAAAAACCCCATCCATAAACAAATTAAACAACCATGGAGATATCACGCACCCCTGCCGCAAACCGACATTCACTGAGAACCGACCATTTTCCTATCTTCCTACTCGTACACATCCCTTATATCCTAGATAAAAACTTTTTACTGCTTCTAGCAACTTGCCTCCCACACCATATAGCCTTAATACCTTCCACAAAGCATCTCTATCAACTCCATCATATGCCTTCCCCAGATCCATAAATGCTACATACATATCTATTTGCTTTTCTAAGTATTTCTCACATACATTCATCAAAGCAAACACCTGATCCACACATTCTCTACCACTTCTGAACCACACTGATTTTCCCCAACCAGATGCTCTGTACACGCTTTCACCCTCGCAATCAATACCCTCCCATATGATTTCCCAGCAATATTCGACAAACCTATACCACTTTAATTTGAGCACTCGCCTTTATCCCCTTTCCCTTTGTACAATGGCACTATGCATGCATTCCGCCATTCCTCAGGCACCTCACCATGAATCATGCAGACATTGAATATCCTTACCATCCAGTCAACCACACAGTCACCCCTTTTTAAATAAATTCCACTGCAATACCATCCAAACCCGCTGCCCTGCCGGCTTTCATCTTCCGCAAAGCTTTTACAATCTCTTCTCTGTTTAACCAATCATTCTCTCTAACCCTCTCACTGCGCACACCAACTCGACCAAAACACCCTATATCTGCCACTCTATCATCTGATACATTCAACAAACCTTCAAAGTATTCACTCCGTCTCCTCACATCACCACTACTCGTTATTACCTTCACATTAGCCGATTTCACCGATGTTCCCATTTGTTCTCTTGTCTTACGCACTTTATTTACTTCTTCCAAAACATCGTTTTATTCTCCGTAAAATCTAATGATCCTTTATCATCCCAACTCTCGTTTGCCCTGTTTTTAAGCTCTTGCACCTTTCTCTTGACCTCCTGCCTCATTTTTTTATACATCTCACGGTCATTCGCAGAATTTCTCTGTAAAAATCGTCCAATTGCCTCTCTCTTCACTTTCACCAATAATCTTACTTCTTCATCCCACTATTCACTACCCTTGCTAATCTGCAAACCTCTCACGCTTTTCATGCCAAAACCATCCCTTGCACAAGCCATCACTGCTTCCCTAAATATATCCCATTCTCCCCACTCCCCTTACGTCCTTTGTTCTCTTTTTTCGATTCTGCACTCAGTCTATCCTGGTAATTCCTCACACAAGTCTCCTTTCCAAGCTCACTTAATCTCGCCACTCTTTTCTCCCCATCATTCTCTCTTATTTTCTGAAAACCTTTAGAAATCTTCGCCTCCACAAGATGATGATCAGACGTCCCTCCAGTTGCGCCTCTCAACACATTATCATCCAAAAGTCTCTCACGCGCCTATCAATTAACACGTAATCCAATAATGTTTCTGGCCACCTCTCTTACACACGTATACTTATGTATATCTCTTTTTAAACCAGGTATTCCCAATCCGCAGTCCTTTTTGAGCGCACAAATCTACAAGCACCTCACAATTTCCATTTACAAAACAGAACACCCCCATATACACCAATTATTCCCTCAACTGCCACATGCTCGCCTTTGCATTCAAATCACCCATCACTGTAACTCGGTCTCGGACGTCAAAACTAAGCACACGCACACACTCGGATGCTCCAAAAACACTTGCCTCTCAAGATCTTTCCGCTCATGCCCAGGTGCATAGGCACCAATAATCACCCATCTCTCTCGTTTCACTTCAGTTTTACCCATATAAATCTAACTTACTTTCTTACACTCTATCACACTCTCCCACCACTCCTGTTTCAGGAGTAGTACTACTCCATCCCTTGCTCTTGTCCTCTCACAAACCCCTGACTTTGCTCCCAAAACATTCCGAAAACACTTTTTCCCTTAAGCTTCGTTTCATTTGGAGCCAAAACATCCAGGTTCCTCCAGGTTCTCATACTACCTATCTCTCCGCTTTTCTCATCTTGGTTACATCCACACACATTCAGACACCACAGTCTGAACCTTCGAGAAGGATGAGCACTCCCCACGTGACTCTTCTGTTTCTCCTTTTTTTTTTTTTTATACTTTGTCGCTGTCTCCCGCGTTTGCGAGGTAGCGCAAGGAAACAGACGAAAGAAATGGCCAATCCCCCCCCCATACACATGTATATACATACGTCCACACACGCAAATATACATACCTACACAGCTTTCCATGGTTTACCCCAAACGCTTCACATGCGTTGATTCAATCCACTGACAGCACGTCAACCCCGGTACACCACATCGCTCCAATTCACTCTATTCCTTGCCCTCCTTTCACCCTCCTGCATGTTCAGGCCCCGATCACACAAAATCTTTTTCACTCCATCTTTCCACCTCCAATTTGGTCTCCCTCTTCTCCTCGTTCCCTCCACCTCCGACACATATATCCTCTTGGTCAATCTTTCCTCACTCATTCTCTCCATGTGCCCAAACCACTTCAAAACACCCTCTTCTGCTCTCTCAACCACGCTCTTTTAATTTCCACACATCTCTCTTACCCTTACGTTACTCACTCGATCAAACCACCTCACACCACACATTGTCCTCAAACATCTCATTTCCAGCACATCCATCCTCCTGCGCACAACTCTATCCATAGCCCACGCCTCGCAACCATACAACATTGTTGGAACCACTATTCCTTCAAACATACCCATTTTTGCTTTCCGAGATAATGTTCTCGACTTCCACACATTCTTCAAGGCCCCCAGAATTTTCGCCCCCTCCCCCACCCTATGATCCACTTCCGCTTCCATGCTTCCATCCGCTGCCAGATCCACTCCCAGATATCTAAAACACTTCACTTCCTCCAGTTTTTCTCCATTCAAACTCACCTCCCAATTGACTTGACCCTCAACCCTACTGTACCTATTAACCTTGCTCTTATTCACATTTACTCTTAACTTTCTTCTTCCACACACTTTACCAAACTCAGTCACCAGCTTCTGCAGTTTCTCACATGAATCAGCCACCAGCGCTGTATCATCAGCGAACAACAACTGACTCACTTCCCAAGCTCTCTCATCCCCAACAGACTTCATACTTGCCCGTCTTTCCAAAACTCTTGCATTTACCTCCCTAACAACCCCATCCATAAACAAATTAAACAACCATGGAGACATCACATACCCCTGCCGCAAACCTACATTCACTGAGAACCAGTCACTTTCCTCTCTTCCTACACGTACACATGCCTTACATCCTCGATAAAAACTTTTCACTGCTTCTAACAACTTTCCTCCTACACCATATATTCTTAATACCTTCCACAGAGCATCTCTATCAACTCTATCATATGCCTTCTCCAGATCCATAAATGCTACATACAAATCCATTTGCTTTTCTAAGTATTTCTCACGTACATTCTTCAAAGCAAACACCTGATCCACACATCCTCTACCACTTCTGAAACCACACTGCTCTTCCCCAATCTGATGCTCTGTACATGCCTTCACCCTCTCAATCAATACCCTCCCATATAATTTACCAGGAATACTCAACAAACTTATACCTCTGTAATTTGAGCACTCACTCTTATCCCCTTTGCCTTTGTACAATGGCACTATGCACGCATTCCGCCAATCCTCAGGCACCTCACCATGAGTCATACATACAATAAATAACCTTACCAACCAGTCAACAATACAGTCACCCCCTTTTTTAATAAATTCCACTGCAATACCATCCAAACCTGCTGCCTTGCCGGCTTTCATCTTCCGCAAAGCTTTCACTACCTCTTCTATGTTTACCAAATCGTTTTCCCTAACCCTCTCACTTTGCACACCACCTCGACCAAAACACCCTATATCTGCCACTCTATCATCAAACACATTCAACAAACCTTCAAAATACTCACTCCATCTCCTTCTCACATCACCACTACTTGTTATCACCTCCCCATTTGCGCCCTTCACTGAAGTTCCCATTTGCTCCCTTGTCTTACGCACTTTATTTACCTCCTTCCAGATCATCTTTTTATTCTCCCTAAAATTTAATGATACTCTCTCACCCCAACTCTCATTTGCCCTTTTTTTCACCTCTTGCACCTTTCTCTTGACCTCCTGTCTCTTTCTTTTATACATCTCCCACTCAATTGCATTTTTTCCCTGCAAAAATCGTCCAAATGCCTCTCTCTTCTCTTTCACTAATACTCTTACTTCTTCATCCCACCACTCACTACCCTTTCTAATCAACCCACCTCCCACTCTTCTCATGCCACAAGCATCTTTTGCGCAATCCATCACTGATTCCCTAAATACATCCCATTCCTCCCCCACTCCCCTTGCTTCCATTGTTCTCACCTTTTTCCATTCTGTACTCAGTCTCTCCTGGTACTTCCTCACACAGGTCTCCTTCTCAAGCTCACTTACTCTCACCACCCTCTTCACCCCAACATTCACTCTTCTTTTCTGAAAACCCATACAAATCATCACCTTAGCCTCCACAAGATAATGATCAGACATCCCTCCAGTTGCACCTCTCAGCACATTAACATCCAAAAGTCTCTCTTTCGCACGCCTGTCAATTAACACATAATCCAATAACGCTCTCTGGCCATCTCTCCTACTTACATAAGTATACTTATATATATCTCGCTTTTTAAACCAGGTATTCCCAATCATCAGTCCTTTTTCAGCACATAAATCTACAAGCTCTTCACCATTTCCATTTACAACACTGAACACCCCATGTATACCAATTATTCCCTCAACTGCCACATTACTCACCTTTGCATTCAAATCACCCATCACTATAACCCGGTCTCGTGCATCAAAACCACTAACACACTCATTCAGCTGCTCCCAAAACAGTTGCCTCTCTTGATCTTTCTTCTCATGCCCAGGTGCATATGCACCAATAATCACCCACCTCTCTCCATCAACTTTCAGTTTTACCCATATTAATCGAGAATTTACTTTCTTACACTCTATCACATACTCCCACAACTCCTGTTTCAGGAGTATTGCTACTCCTTCCCTTGCTCTTGTCCTCTCACTAACCCCTGACTTTACTCCCCAGACATTCCCAAACCACTCTTCCCCTTTACCCTTGAGCTTCGTTTCACTCAGAGCCAAAACATCCAGGTTCCTTTCCTCAAACATACTACCTATCTCTCCTTTTTTCACATCTTGGTTACATCCACACACATTTAGGCACCCCACTCTGAGCCTTCGAGGAGGATGAGCACTCCCCGCGTGACTCCTTGTTCTGTTTCCCATTTTAGAAAGTTAATACAAGGAGGGGAGGATTTCTGGCCCCCCGCTCCCGTCCCCTCTAGTCGCTTTCTACGACACGCGAGGAATACGTGGGAAGTATTCTTTCACCCCTATCCCCAGGGATAATATACATATATATATACATATACACACACATACACATACATACGCACATATACACACACACACACACATACATATATATACATATAGATAAGGAGTGGATGTTTTCTAGATCCCGCTCCCGTCCCCTTTAGTCGCGTTTTATGTATATATATATTTTCTTTTTTCTTTCAAACTATTCGCCATTTCCCGCGTTAGCGAGGTAGCGTTAAGTACAGAGAACTGGGCCTTTGAGGGAATATCCTCACCTGGCCCCCTTCTCTGTTCCTTCTTTTGGAAAATTTCAAAAAAAAATAATGAGAGGGGAGGATTTCCAGCGTATTCCCTGCTTGTCGTAGAAGGGGACTAAAAGGGAAGGAATCGGGGGGTGGAAATCCTCCCCTCTCATTTTCTTTTTCTTTTTTTTTATTTTCCAAAAGAAGGAACAGAGAAGGGGGCCAGGTGAGGATATTGCCTCAAAGGCCCAGTCCTCTGTTCTAAACACTACCTCGGTTAATGCGGGAAATGGCAAATGGTATGGAAGAGAAGAAAAGATATATATATATATATATATATATATATATATATATATATATATATATATATATATATATATATATATGATATATACGTGCAGAGACATTTGCATATATACACATGTACATATTTCGTATTGCTCCCTTTATTCATTTCCGTCGCCACCCGCAACACATGAAATGACAACACCCGCACACGCGCCGAGGTAGCGCCGGGAAAAAGAAAAAAGGCAACATTCGTTCACACAGTCTCTGTCTGGCATGCATAATTAATCAAAACCACAGCTCCCCTCCACATCCAGGCACC